>NW_008825494.1:2223680-2237995 GCF_000699105.1 Pygoscelis adeliae | reverse complement strand
AAGCGCTAACGCAGCCCTCCCGCCTGCCCGGCCCGGCCCGGCCCGGCCCGCCGCGCCGCCACGGTAAGTTTTATCCTGGGCAGCAGGCGCGGATTAGCGCCCCAGTGCCCCCAGTGCTCCTGGGGATAGGAACGGGGAGGTCCCGGCTCCGCTTCGCCGAATCAAACCTTCCTTCCTCGCGCGGTGTTTGCTTTAATGTTGCTCATCTTTCTGCAAAGGCATGGCTTAGTTTTATGGACGTACGGCGACCGGTTTGATTAGCGGCCGGGGATGTAGCAAAAGTTACACTTGCAGATAATTCTGTGATGATTAATGGGAGAGTTGGGTACAGGGTGTCCTAAAACACGTCTTAATGGGAAGTATAAGTGCCGCTTTTTTCCTGGTTTTTAACTACAGTTCTTTTATGAAAAGCATTTATAGTTACTTGAAGAGTTCAGCTATTGTTCACAAATTGTTTTAATGAGTGGCTATGTACTTTAATTAAAATACCACTAAATTACCGCTGTGTTTTTTTTCACCTTCAGGAGAAAGGGGATGCTGGAGATGGCATCCAGTTGTGATTAGAAATCCTGTGATTAAAATACACTAGAAACTTGAAAGCTATTGTGCCTCTCTGTTAACGTAAAAGAGCCTTTGCGCTAAAACTGAGCGATTAAGAGGACTGTATTTTGTCTTGGTGCATGCGAAATGTTTTATCTGCAGCCAACTTTTTACGTCATGTTGGTGCTTGTTGTGGGCCGTTGTGTAGAGCATCTCGAGCACACCTGCTAACCTCTACAAAGCGAGACCGTATCTTAGCGATGGTTAGAACTAACCTGAAAATGCAAGAGCCGGATGGGTTTAGAGAGGAAAGGGCAGCCTGGATGAAGGCACGTTAGTGTAACTGTCAAGCCTGCATGGAGTTCCTTAGCAGGACATCAGAAAAGTCTTCACCTGCACTGTAGGGAAGGGAGAAAATGCAATTTGAAGTCGTTTTAGTTAAGTGCCTTTTCAAATTAAAAGCAAGTTAGTGCTTTTAGGATCCAAAGTTTTGTGGTGTTTTTTTTTAACTGAACTTCTGACCTCTTTCCAGACTAGATGTGACATGCCCTGTTTTTAATGCCGAAGAGGAGCAGAAGAAAGCTCTCTTCTGCAAAAGTTGGGCTTTGTGTGCAGTAAAAGTCATCAAAATAATGAGAGCTGTTTCTATTACCTGTCCTTCATTTGATGTTTCTTCTTTCTAGATTCCTTTTACAGAACAGGCCTCCCTCCCTCCCCCAGCAGGAAGAATTCCTGAGTTGGGTCAGTCAGCGCAACTGTGGGGGTTTTTTTTGCTTGTTTTATTTGTGTTATGTACATGTAGCAGGTACCCGCAAAGATTTGCTAGAGAGCTGATGCAGGAACATATGCAGTGGCATTTATTGGCAAGAATGCACGTTCATTTGGGATCTCGTTAAAATCATGAAAATCCGCTGCGAATGTAAAAGTCTGGGCTAGGGGATCTCCGTGTAGTGTTAGAATAAACCCAGCTTTTTCCTTCTCTGTGGTTCTGTGGACTTCCTCTCTGTGGCAGAAAATCAGGAAGTTTGCGCCTGCGATTTACTGGGATACCTGAGATTGTTGTGGGCTTTCTGTTTTGTTTTTTAAAATGCACAGGGTTTTCATAGAGCTGGGTGGTTCGCTTATGAAGGAGAGTTTACAAAGGCTGCTTGGCTACAATTGAGTATTATTTTTACCTGCACAGCTTTATATATGTACACGTAGGCAGGCACGCAGGTGTATGGTCAGTGAAGTAGCTACCGTGTGCTGAGTGCTGTAGAGCATTTATCCCAAAGAGCTTGCTGCAGCTGGCCTATGGGGTGTCTTGGCTGGTGACCTGAACTCTTGGCCGGCGTGATGGCAGGTGTCTGAGGCCATGGTGAAAATGGCCGGATTTGTAAGACCTGCTGGTGAGAAGTGAAGTTAAACCCTGTACGAGCTGCCTTGAGTTTGAGTTTGAAATTGATACCCCTGCGATGTTCCCTGTGGTCTATTTAGGTAGCTTATTTCAATCTTTGAAATTAATTTCTGACCATCGTGCCCCAGAGGGTAAGGAGCGCGGCATGGTGTCTGTACATTTCCGGTGAGCTCGGCAAGACCTGGGATGTAACCAGAGCAGGAACGCGTACCCATTTTTGTAGCGCGCCTTTTATCATCCGTGGATGAAAATGTTATATAAACCTCTGTTTTTGTGGTGTGTCTTTCCCCTTTGGTCCCTAGAAGTCTCCTTTAGAGGTTGGCATGTGGTTTTGGGGGCTCTTACCTGAGTAGGTTTGATAGTGTAGCATTATGCCCGCTCTTCAGAAAATACAGGGCAATTTAATAACAAAGAATGTTGTATTCAGCTGAAATTGAAAAGTTAATATTTTGTGAAGTGTGGATATCATTCTCTCGATACATTTTATAACCAAAAACTTGCTGTTTTGTCTAGATCAGTGGTGGTGGTGCTTTTCGGTTGGTGACTTCTTGCATTATAGACAGAAACGGATTTAGCCAAAACTTGCCATTTGATCGTGCCAGCTTAGTCTCTTCCCCACTCCCACAATTTTTGCGGGAGCTATGGCTAAGGGGACTCGGAGGCTTTTGAATTTCTGGAGAGGGGAACCCTTCCTCTGAAAATGTGTGGCGTTTCTCTTTTCTGAATATTTGAAGTGCTTATAACACTTGAGGCTTCATGTAATTGGAGACGTAAATGCAATTTTGACATACTTTACTTAAAATGGAAACCAACAAGTTAATAATAGCTCTTATCGGGGATATTTATGTAATGGAAGCCAACAGATGCTATTTGCATCTTGAAGAGCTGATGTATAAAATGTTATGTCAGGGCCCTGGCAGGTTTTGTGGTGGCGGAGGCTGGGCCAGGTGGGAGTGGAAGATGCTGGAGATCTGTAGGGCTTGATGGCACCTCTGAAAAGCGAGATAACTAGATGAAACTTTGCATTTTAGCACACAGCTGACTTTAACTTAATGCTGCTAATTAAAATAAAAAGAAGGGGGAGAGGTGATTTCTTTTATGTTTATCCATGTTAAATGATCAATTACACTGTCACTTTAAAATGACTTTTCTTCATACTATCTTCTAGCTACAACTGCACATCTGATGTTCAGAACCATCAAAAAGTGTGTTTATAGATGCTGTTTTTATTGATACTTCAACTTATTTCAGCTATAAGACGGTATCTGGCAAAGAAGTTTTAGAAGTGTAACATGACAGCACGAGTGTTGACTTCTATGGAGAGATGGCAGAACCCACACGTTGCTGGCTCTGCCTTTCCACGTCTGTGTAATTACTAACCACCTCCCTGTTTCCCTGGGCTGTTCACTCCTTCATATTTTACTTCCAAGTCACCCTTCTCTAGATGGCATCCAAACTTTTCCAGTGTTTAAGATCTTATTTCAGTGTGTAGGCTACCCAAGAATTTGGGGATAGAGCAGTCTGAGACGTGTGGTCTTGGGGCTACTGAAAGCTCCTGCATTTGTAGAGCTATAATACAAGCTTTACTTGAATTTAAAGAAATGGAAGAGACCCTGAGCTGCGAGCACGGCTGCGGAGGCTCCACTGGCAGCTGTTAAGTTGCCCTGTTCCGAGGAGCAGGAGAAGGTGGGAGGATAAGCTTATGACTGCTGATGCTATTTGTTATAACTTTCTCCTGGATTAAATACTGGGATGCTTGTCTTAGCTTGTTGAACTTTGAAAACTTCGGAGTGCTTTCCTTCTTTAAAGTACACCTGTTACAGCATTAGATTACAGGGCTGTGTTTCTTGCTTATTGAATTGAATGCTGAACATAACATATCGTGTCGTTAATGCCTCCTTGTGTTTTAATTAGAGCTGTAGGGAGATGTTAAAAAACAGGTTTATACACATGCCTGACTGGTTGCTAAAATGAATATGCTTGTCACACGGTCTTGAGGGAATTGTGTATTATTTAGCTAATCTACTGTCTTTTCTCCCCCCCCCCAAAAAAAAAAAAATCTTGCTTGAATGTTTTCTGAGGGTCTGTCATACCTGCTGAAAGCTCCTGACTGTGTGGTAGCCTTTGCTGGTGAAAGGCTCAGGCTCTTGTTCATGACTTAGGGAGCAGTTTCATGCCTGTGCAAGTGGTTTGATGCGCAGCAAGTCCAACAGCTTCCAAGGGTTAGCGCTGTGTGCTGGGTGAGTGGGCGCTGGGATGCCTGGGATCTTCCAAAGGGAGGGGTGGTACCCCGCTTACCAGGTTGTGCAGGGCGAAACAACTGACCGGGAGCATTTATTGCAAATTGTTAATTCTGCACGACTGTGTTACAAAGCGTTTTGGGAGCTGTGTTTTAAATTTACAGGTGGTTCTCGTTTCGGAATATGCTGTTGGGTAGACGATCAAGTAGTGGGAGGAAAACTTCTGTATAGGACCCGTCTGTGTGCTAAGTAGCTTTTAATTGTGATACATAGTTTATCATGTAATAGTGGATGACTGAAATTCTTTAAATATGCAAATAAATGACGCATCTGCTACAAATGCTAGACAAAAGTTTTTTGCTAAAGATATTTTGATTGTTAGATTGATGCAGTTTGGTTGTTAGGTTGATGCCGTAACATGGGTGTTCACGAGCACTTATGAATCATAACTAAACTCTGAGCTTGCATTCATACCACTTTAAAAATGTGAGTATTGGTTTAACAGACCAGATAATTTTTAAATAATACTTGCTTTAAAAAGCATGAAGATGCTGAGAAAATTATTATTTTTAATGCACAAATATTTAAATCTTTTCTACGTATCAAGTATAGCAGAATAAAATGGCAGTATTTTCTTTCTGCTGCTGCGTAGAAAATCTTACGTCTTGAACCACTGGATACAAAAATGTATAGGAGAAATGTGTATCCTGACAAGGGAGGAAAAAAATGTCCCTAGTGGGACTACTTGTGGGTTTTAATTCTCTTTATTGTTCTGCTTTTAACTGCTTGTATTTCTTTAATATTCTTCCAGTGTTGATTTGCAGGCTTTGATATTGAAGTGACTGTAGAGGGCTCATCGTTTGAAATGGTGCCACGTCCCAACCAGGTTTTGGCTTTGGGGGGGGGGGGGGGGGGCGGAGCACCCCCGCGCGGGGAGCCATGGGGCTGAGTGGCCCCTCCCCCCCCTGGTTTTTGGTTGGGGGGGGGGGGGGGGACGACAACCAACCACCCAAAAACCTCGTGGAGCTAAAATATGTAGTATGCAAGTGAGTTATGGAGACGCACAAGAAAATGGTAGGCTCAGCAATTATCTGGTGAGGAGGAGCCTCAGCAGAAGGAGAGGTAGGAGTAATACCTCTCCCACTTTTATTAGTTCTTGCAAGGGAAGAGAAGTAACAAACTCGTACTCCTGTTCCTGCTTTCATGCAAATAGGCTCTTTTCCCAGCGGGTAACTGACTGAAACAGTGATAACAGGTGAATGCTCCACAGTGCAATGTAAACCTTGTTAAATGTTGTTTGATAGGAAGGAGAAGAAATGCTCATTTCAAGCACAGAAAATAGTTTTCTGTGTTTTTTCAAGAACACCACTGCTGGTCTGGCAAGGGAAAGGTAAAGGTTACCGGTGTTGGCGTTGGTATGTTTTGATAGTGTTAACCTTGTTTGGGGGAGTTGTAGCAACTCTTCAACTTCAGCCTAATTCGAGAGCAGTTGTGTTCTTTTACAAAAATCAAATTGACTGTCATTTAAGCAACTGAAAGGCAGATACTTAAACCTGATAATGAAGTTGCAGTCTTCCTTATGTTAACAACATAAACATTTCCAGCGTAGCATGAAAGGAGCAATCTTAAGAAGTAAGTGAAGCATTTTGCCTGACAAATTTGAACCTGCAGCTCTGCAACAGAATGTGCTAAGAGTGAGGGAGAAACTAAAAGGTTGATCTTAATACAAGGTGCTTGTTCATGAGCAACAGTATTGTAATGGCTGTTGGCATACATAGGAAGTAAAATTCACTCCTGCTTAATGGTATTGATTCTTCTGTGGAAATTATTTTTGCAAATTATTTTGTCTGCATTACAGAAATCAATTTTCTGCACTTTCTTTGGTTAGTGCTTTTTTACTTTTTGGGGCCAAAAAAGAAAAGAAAAAGGTGAAAAAACCTGTGGGATGAAATAATTCTGAATTTTTATATAAACAGAAATAATGCAAGATGGTTTTGTGTGCTCTTTGCAACTGGTATCCATCAATTTAGGTGATTTTGTTTTGGTTTTTTGTTGTTTTTGTATTTTTTAAGATCTCATACTGTAGTTACCCAATGACATTTTGTGAAAACTTCAAAAGTTTTTCTTCATGCAAGTATGTTTCAGGTGTTTAAGTATGTTGAAGTTGATAGTGAGCATATTTTTGATCAAAATACATTTTTATACAGCTAACGTACAAAGACTTTACTTACGATGCCAATTCAACGAGATTTTGCCAGTGACTACCAGGTTACATCCATGTATGCTTCTACAGTTTTGATGGAGGTCTGACTTGCTCTAATCAGACCTATACGCCCATACAGAGGTGAAATAGCTGTGGTACAACTGATGTCAAATATAAAGACTGGCCTGAGCTCAGTGAAAGAGGAGGAGATTAAAAATTGCTTTATGTATCAGTACTTGGTATATTCTGTCTTTCCTCTATTGCTTAAAACTGAATAAATACATTTCTTTGCTAGATCTGATGTGTGTTGTTTTCATTCTTCTTCCCCTATAAATGCCATAAAACTTCAGAAGGTGGAACGTAAGTTATTAGAAAGCTTGCACTTTTGACAATCAGCTCAGTATCAGTCAGAGCCCTGTGACTTCCATTATGTGGATTAATCTGGCTTAAGTGCTGTCTTAGATCCTTTGTTTGACGTCTTCTGTGTACTTGTTCTAGATTTTCAGAAGCCTCTATATGTAACGGCAAAGAGGGATATGCATGAATTTAAATTGCTGAAGTCTAATAGCTTTTGCAGGTGCCCTTTCATTCTCTTTTCAAGACTATTGAAATAAATTTGTTTTCTGCGCGTTCGCTTCTGCATGCTTGACATCCACATTTCAAACAGCCCACTTTTGAGGTATGAATGGGTTAAGAGTTGGAAAAAATGTCTAAAGTAAATTAAAAAGGGGAAAAAAAAAGCCTCAAGTGCACATGACAACTTGAACGTGATTTAGAGTTCCTACTTGTCTTTCCTAGCCGTGTCCTTGATGCATTTGTAGTCTCCTGTTGGCTGTCCCCTCTTCTCTTTGCCTTGACTTCCCAATTTTTTCCTTGTTACTGGAGAAAACAGCGTTTCTAGTGTCTGTCTCTCAGTCTTCTCAGGACCCTATAAAACAGCTAGGTCAAATTAAATTTGTCTTCTGTCCCAGAGTCCAGGCAGTATGGACTTCCAGATTATTTGCAATCAGCCTGAAAATATTTTGGCAGACCTTTTGGGATTTTTTTAATAAGATTTTTGTAGGTTTGCTAGGTCCAATAAAGAGGGTCTTTACCCTTATCAGTGTTTTTATGTGAGGTGTTATTTTTTTGTGGCTAGTACATTTGTGTGGGTTTACATATGTGTATATATAACAGCATCATCCACTGAAAAATCAAGTTGTATTTTTAAATATTCATAGAAAATAAAGCATTCATGATATAACACCTTTTTGTTTTTTCAGTGAATGCTTGTATTGATGTGATGAGCATTTTGCTTGTGTATTTAACAAAAACTTCTGTGCTCTTATGCCTGTACATATGTAAGTTGTGCTTGGTTAAGCAAGTAGAATCTGTGTGTTTGACAAAGTAAATACAATTGCTGATGTGTGTTTTGTACAGATAATAAGTATGTTTCAAAAGCAAATTTACTTTGATGTATCAAGAGGAACCACTGGAAAAACAAGACAGTGGCAAAGTGTTGGTTTGATGGAGTAACTTCTAAAACGCTTAAAAGTAATAACCAAGATTCACTTGTTCTCAAATCCCTTTCTAACCATTTTCTACCCTATGATAATTTTTTTTTCCAAATGCTTTTTTTCTTTCTTCCTTGAAATAATTTTAGGAAATCTGTATTAAGCTCATTCTATCAAAGAAATCTGCTTTCCTAACAATTAGAAGGTTTTGCACTAGTGTAACTACATTATAGTGATCCAACTGGTCATACACATTTAATTCTGAAGAAATGGCATTACTGTCAGCCCTTGCACGAGGTCTATGGAAGTTGAGCCTGCTTTGCTCCCGTACCAGACTTCTTTGGCCATAATAAAGCATCTTTGGATCTATCTTTTAGAAGTTTTAATGCCACATTAGGGTACTCTGTAGCACCTCTGCCTCTTCATGAGAGCTTTAATCAGTCAGAATTGTGAGTTTAACTACACGATGGCAATTCTCAAAGGAGAAAAAGCTCAGCTTCTCTGTTTACTTTCTCTGTTGAGCTTTCCAGGACTGACGGGATTATAGAAGTTTTTGTGCTTCAGGTAAGCAGAAGATGTAAAATTCTCGGGGAGCAAACCTATTAAAGCAAGTTGTCGTCTTTTTAGTTTTTTCCCCCCCTTTGGGTCATTGATGGGGTTTGGCGAGTGTAGCACAGGGGAGCTTGGTACCGTTTGTGTGCCCAAAGTGCAGAAATACCAGCCTGTTGTGAGGGGCAGCGTTACCTGCTGTCCTCCTCAGAACTGGTGGAAGCCTGTCCATACTTACGTGAGTGACAGTCTCTGTCTCTGTATGTCTAGTTTAACACCTTGCTAAACAATGTCAAAAGCTTTGGCTCCACAAAGGCGACAGCTTTATATAGCAGAAGTCTTACTTTAATAAACTACAAGAAATCATAAATGTCTGTATATTTATAGACAATTTATTAAAGGTCATATTTTTCCCTTTGACAGTAAGCTCTTTGTCAGCGGGTGCTTTAAAGGAATAGTTCTCTTGCATTACAACTTGATCTTGCACCACACACCCCTGCAACCCCTACCCCTTCCCCAACATATCTGCATCAGGAAATTTTGAGAAGAAATAAACTCAGTTTTGTCGCGTAGGAGTTCTGCTCACAAATCCATCAGATAAAAGCCTTGCTAATTTCTGGCTTTGTTTTGGCACTGACTTTAATTTCTATTGACTCGACCGAGGCCAAAATTGCCCTGCTTGTTTCTCAGAGCTGGTCATGTGTTTCATCTGACTGAGAGGGAACGGCTTTGGAAAGGGATTAGTTAGTTGACACAGGTTTCTCTTTCATAGCAGTAAAAAAAACCCAACCCTTTCTGACCGTTTAAGATCATCTTCAAGGAAGAATTCTTTTTTGGTTGCTGCTATGGAATTTGCAGCCACAAAGGATGAAGTTGATGAAGTCTCGTTTACTGTGTTTTCGTGTCTGCTGCTTCATTAATTGTAATTTGATTGTACTCCAAGCCCTGTGTTTTGCTGTCTAAGTGCAAAGCTTGGGTGCTTTATTTATTTATGGGGTTTCTTTGCAGGGGGAGGTGACAGTTTGAGTGCTGGTGTGATGATCAGATGTCTGACCAAGAAAGAACAGGGGACCTTTCCTTATGAAATCTCACAAATACCAATGTCCCGAGTTTGATTAAGGATGTCAAAAGTACTTTAAATCACTGTGATGAGCAAGTGAAGTTAACACTCTGTTACTTTTCTCTTGCCCTTCTTTTTTTCTCTGCGAACTGACTATCATTCAGTTAAATACTGACTAAATGTTTTGGTATGAGGTGAGCTGTTTGAGGGTGATTTTTCTGTGGGCACTGAGACCACCTTCAAGGCCAGGAATATTCAGTATATCCACACTACTTAAGGTACTCAAATTCCTCATACCCAGAGCAGTTGAAGAAACTCAAAAGTGCATGTTCTGTAGCCTGTATGAACCCATGTTATAAACTGGTGAGCATTATAAATTAATGTATCCAGAAAAGGGGAGACAGTCTTTTCTTGACTACTGTCATTTGACTGTGAGATAGCTTTCCTCCTGTAATTCATAAATAAATTATTCTTACTGATGTCAATCAGTTGTGGGGGTTTGGGTTTTTTTGGTGGGTTTTTTTTCTACTTGCATTGACCATGATAGGAACAGAGGCTCAGCAGGATCATTTGTTTTGTAAAAGCTGGTGGTGGTTTGAGACATGAGCTCCTCCTGACACTACCCAGCAATTGGTGGCCATCCTGTGAGTAAGTGGTAGAAGCTAAACAGCACGACATAGATAGGAAAAGCTTGCACAAACTGGTCTTCCAGCAGAGCGGTGGGGATGGCCATGGGTGCTTGCATGCTCCAGCTAGGCAGCAGCAGAATCCTTGGAGGGAAAGGGGTTGGGGGAAAGAGGCCGGGGTTCTGTAGCTGGGATTGGGAGGGAGGAGGTGTTTGGGGCTGAGTCTCAGTGGACAGGGAGGAGGGCTGGGAAGGTGAGGTGCAGAATGAGGGACAGCCTTTGCAGGTGTGGCAACTGCTGAGGCCTTACGCGATGCTGAATGGGATGCCTGAAGAGTGCGTGTGAGGTGAGGAGAGGAGGAAGAAAGGTCCAAGCATGGATCTGATTCCCAGAGGTATCTGTTTACAGGGCTGCAAATCAGCAGTTGAATCTGTGAGAGAGGAGAGATTTCTGGCGTCATTCCCTCTTCGGTGTGTGAGCTGACTGTCCTGAACGTGCTGGGTACTTTGAGTCCCACTGTAAAGACCTTTCCATTTGCTGCATGGGGAGTTAAAGCCTTATGGGGTTTGTTTCTTCTTCTTCTTGTTTCGGAGCCAGAGATCTAACTCGAAGGCATTGAAGTGCACAGTTTGGTATTACTTCAGTCTGAAGTCTAAATCTGGCCCTTCATCTTTTATGTTGTCAGTGTGTGGAGGATTCAGGAAGAAACAGTGATGCTGCTTTTAGCATTTGTGACTCTCTTGTGTGTGTGGTGGGGTCATGGGACTTGCTGCAGAGTGTATGAGAATGGCATTGCTGTGCCATCAGAAACATAACATCTGTTACCATATTTTAGAAGTTCTCACACTTGGTGAACCACTTCATTTTTTATTTTAAGATCTCCACTAAAGATATCCATAACTGTGCACAAATATAGTTGCATTAAATAATGGAAATTAGCTATGGGAAAAGATGCTTCTAGGTCATCTAGATTATTGCTTCTGAAACGTTCACTTGAGCCTCCCTTCAGAACACAGGATGAAATAGTACTGCTATCGCTCAGCTTTAGGAAATGCGCACAAGCACATCTGTTTAGGACAGGATGTACAAGTCGAATGAGGTGGGTTGACAGTTAAAATCCGACTGGCCAACATGTGGCTGTGGCTAACAGCAAGATGTGTAGTGTTCCCTTTCCTTGAGAACTAGTTGTTGGGGTTTTTTGGCTCCAGATCCTCATAAATAGCCTGGTTTTGCTGGTCTGTGGCTCACAGCCCCGTTCTCCAGCTCCTGGTAGTAGGTAGCACCAAAATACATTTGTTACTTCTGCCTGTACCCCATTCCAGGCTTCGTGGATTCAGGAAGCATCCTGCCAGTTCCCAATACTTTTATCCCAATTTAGCTCTTCTATTGCAGGCTTCTGCCACATGCGTTTGTGGTCTCTTTCTGCTACGGTCCTTCGCACTGCAGTGCGAACTGCTGTGGGGAATACCCACTCTTCAGAGAGAGGAGCATCCTACACCATGCTGAAGTAATAATGCATCTCCTTAACATTTCGTCCTGAAAAAGAGGAGCGCGTGCCTGAGCTGGTGTGCGGTAGCTGTCCTTGCATGCAGCTGTACACTGCAGCATCCCTCGGTGTGTATATATCCCTCAGTCTCTGATGTAGGGAAGAGAGAGGTGAGGGTGGAATAGCTACTTGGGATTGCTTTGCTCTCGCCAACATGCAGTGATATGCATGTGTGCTGTGGAGTAGCCGATGCACAGTATTTGCTGCTCAACAACAACTTGTCTGTGTGGCTGTGTGCAGTCCTCAGTACAGACAAGCCAAACAAACTGCTTTGTGCAGTCCTCCTCTTTATACTCGGGTCCCATGTGTCGCCTTGCCCTCGGGCCGGTTTGAGAAACGCTGAGCCGGAGCATGGTGTCTTGGCAGTGCAGCTACCAGGACTCTTGTCCAGTCTTTGTTTAAACATCAAGAGCTGCAGCCTCCGATCCTTCCTCTGGGGATATTGATCAGCAGTTCTGACTGTCAGGATGTTTCCTTAATGCTAAGCCTAAAAGGTTTTTTTCTTAAATTTATCCTATTACATCTGATCTCTTACAGACCCATGCCTTTGTTTCAGTAATGTTAATATCCTACTGGTATATGAAGAATATAAACAACTTTGTGTGCACCTTAGGTTAGGTGTTTAAGTTAAGTCCCGCGTGTGTGTCGGTCTTGGTAGCTTTTTGCTGTAAGAGCAGTTGTTTCAGCCCTTAACTTGCTTTTTTGCATGTATATGTTAATTATATTGTGTAACAAGTAATTTCAAGCAACGAATAAGAAGATTTGAGTATTTTGCAGAATGGCTGGCACTACACGCGCGCTAAATAACTGCTGCGTTGGGTCACCATCCGAGTGCTTAGGGGCCCAGGACTTCAGAGCGTTTCATAAAACGGCTTGATGTTACTTGTTAATTGCCTTATGAAACCTATCCTTCTAGACATCCTGCTGCATTGTTTGTCTAAAAATGGGGTAAGCCGCTGTGGCAAATTGTTTTCCCAGCAAATTTTAATTGGTTGCTGGGAATTACTTAGTCACTGGTTATTATTAAGAATAGGCTTGTTGCTGCATAAAGGTGTAATGAAATATTTTTGTGACAGTGGAAGGAAGTGAAGGTGCTAGGGAGTTGCAGGCTTTGCTATATGCTTTCTGCATCTCTGACCTACCTTAAGGAGAGATGGACTATCTCTAGATTTTTACAATGAGATTATGAATTTATACTGAATTACTTTTTTGGCTAAGACAATGTAGAAGAGAGGTAAGAATTGAGAAGCTGCGGAATACTCACTGTAGTTAGCACTGTTAGAAGCTTGTGAAGAAGCAGCATCAGAGTACAAGCAAAAATCCAACCCTGTTCGTTATGAATACTTAGCAAGGATTTTAGAAGACTTTTCTTAAAGATTAGTGACTTTTTCTTTTCTACTTCTAGTCTCCATGGGATAAGTATTGCCTTATCTTTTCAGATCTTTTCAGTTAAATACGATGGATACTGTTTTGGTATTTGGATACTTGTTCTTATTATAATTTTTCCAGAATTATAGGGGGAGGAAGAGTACCATTACCTTCCTGCTTTGTACTATAATTTATTTATAATCTCAAAAACTACTGGCTTTATTTCCTGTGTTGTCTTTGTAGTACTAAAATCTTGATCTGCCTTTTTTAAGAGATCTGTGTAGTGTTACTGGTAGTCCACGGGGAGCTGGCTACATGCGTTAGATATCTGAAACAGTCTGTAAAAAATAGGAAATAATAAAATGATTTTCTAATACCTTTCCCACACAAGCAGTTGTTATATCCGTGGGATTATTTATTGTGAAGGAGACGTGAAGCATCACAAGACCAGCTTTCTAATTCGGTCTTGAAAGTCATTTGTGAGGTGGGAATTGCACAGTAGATGATGCAAGTTATCAGACAATGCATGTTATCAGAAGCAAGCTAAGGAAATGTGGATTAGGTGAAATGCACACAGGAATGTCTGCAGCTGCTTAGAAAACTGAGAGGATAGTTACTAATTAGTTTCAAACAAGACAGGTGAATTTGGTGAGATTTAAGTGGTCTCTTCTAGGTCCAGTATTAATTAATATTTGCCATTAATGATGTGGGTGAAGGAATGAGGACTTTGCTCATTAAATAGAATCATAGAATAGTTTGGGATGGAAGGGACCTCTAGCCCAACCCCCCTGCCGTGGGCAGGGACATCTTCAAACTAGGTCAGGTTGCTCAGAGCCCCGTCCAACCTGACCTGGAATGTTTCGAAGGGATGGGGCATCCGCCACCTCCCTGGGCAACTTCTTACAGTGTCTCACCAGCCTCAGCGTAAAAAATTTCTTCCTTCCTTCTTAGTCTAAATCTACCCCCCTTTAGTTTAAAGCCATTCCCCCTTGTCCTGTAGCAACAGGCCCTGTTAAAAAGTTTGCCCCCATCTTTTTTATAAGCCCCTTTTAAGTACTCATAGGCTGCAATAAGGTCTCCCCAGAGCCTTCTCTTCTCGAGGCTGAACAACCCCAACTCTCTCAGCCTTTCTTCACAGGAGAGGTGTTCCAACCTCCTGATCATTTTCGGGGCCCTCTTCTGGACCCGCTCCAACAGGTCCGTGTCTTTCTTATGCTGAGGGCTCCAGAGCTGGACGCAGTACGCCAGGTGGGGTCTCACCAGAGCAGAGCAGAGGGGCAGAATCACCTCCCTC
>NW_008825494.1:2214203-2221611 GCF_000699105.1 Pygoscelis adeliae | reverse complement strand
CTCTCGGTCAGCTCCTCATCCATCCCCAGGCAGAGCTCCATGCACTCCAGCTGGTCATTGACATAGAGGGCGACACCCCCTCCTCATCTCCCCTGCCTGTCCTTCCTAAAGAGCCTGTATCCCTCCATCCCAACACTCCAGTCATAGGAGCCATCCCACCACGTCTCCATGATGCCAATAAGGTCGTAGCCCTGCAGGCGTGCGCACGTCTCTAACTCCTCTTGTTTATTCCCCACACTACGTGCGTTTGTATAGGGGCATTTAAGTTGGGCCCCCGATGAAGCTGTCTTACTGGCTGGGGGTCCTTTGTGCTGCTCTTCATCTCCTGCTGACCTGTGTTCCTTCTCCAGGCTCTGGGCATCTATTGCTGGCCCTGGCATCCAACTGGTAGGAGTGGGATGGATTGAGGTTCCCCTCGCCCAGCATCTCTAGTTTAAATACCCAGATGAAACTGGGTGGAGCTGCATGCCTATTTGAGAAGATGCTTTGAACTTATAGTTATTTTGACAGATTGGAGAAGGAGTCTGGAAGGAGGGATTGCAGGGGGCTGAGGGGCAGCTCTGCGGCAGGAGGGTTTGGGCTGCGTGCCTGCAGGCTGCAAGTGATGGGCCCAGCATCAATAACTGCTCACGGCCAGGACGTGAGGCAGCAGGGTTGTGCTGTTGCAAAAGCAAACGCACTGGAGTTTGTACATAGAATTATTATCTGCGACTCACATGACAGTAAAGGATGTTTTTCTGTAACAAGAAGAGTATTTTTCTGTGGTTCAGCTCGACGACTTCGCCCAGATTTGGCCATCACAACCTCATAGTGGTTTTGTGCACCAGCCCTAGAAAAGGTGGTGGAGAGCAGCAACCAGAAGGATCAGAAACGTAGAAAACATGGCCTATGAGCAGAGGGTGAAAGAACTGGGTTTTATTTAGTCTGGAGAAAAGACTAGGACGTACTAACAAAAGAGTTAAGCATAGTGTTCAAACATGAAGTTAACTGTGTAAAAAAGAAAGGGATGATCTCTTCAGGGTCTAGTGCAGAGAGAGACCTGGCAAAGGGCTTGAGCTGTGTCGAGGGAGGTGTGCGATTTAAACGCCAGGACAAGCTTTCTGGCAGTAAGGGTCGTGCAGAGTGGAAGGGGCTCGCCTGGAGAGGCTGCAGAGCCACTGTTATGCACGGTCTGAGCTCTTGGTCCTATCTTGGTGCCCTTTTTCAGGACCCTGGCAGATCTTTTTTTCTGCGACTGTCTCTTTTTTTGAAAATGGTAGTGCAGCATGTGGGACTGTCGTGGTTTAACATCAGCTGGCAACTGAGCACCACACAGCTGCTCGCTCACTCCCCCTCCACCCCGGTGGGATGGGGGAGAGAATCGGAAGGGTAAAAGTAAGAAAACTCATGGGTTGAGATAAGAACAGTTTAATAATTGGAATAAAATAAAGTAAAATAGTAATCATAATAATAGAATATACAGAGCAAGTGATGCACGATGCATTTGCTCACCACCCGCCAACCGATGCCCAGCCAGTCCCCGAGCAGCGGCCCCCCGGCCAGCTTTTCCCTAGGGACAGTTAAGGAGAGAAGCACGAAGCACTGTTTTCAGCCAGCGCAATTCTTGTTTTGGAGGGTTGGCTGTTGGTAAGTACTATGGTAAATTACAGAGGGAATGATAGTATAATAGTAGTGATAACTGCAAAAAGAGGTCTTTGTTCCAAATGGCTTTCTGTTGTTAAAAGTTGTGTTTTAAGAAATAAATCTTCCTGATGCTTTTTCCCCTAGTGACGCTTAGTTTCCAGGCAGTATTTATGAAAAGCTACTGTGCATTTCTAAGTTTTGTTTTCTGTGTCTACATTTTCCTTTAGTTGCTATTATTTTATTTTTTTTTCTTTTCTGTTTCTCTGTGCCACAGTTTCTGTTGCTGCCCCATTGCTTTTTCAAATGCACCCGGGGAGTAGAAATGCAGAGTCTGTTGGCACAGCGTGTGCGGAGAGGAGGGCGAGTGTCTCCTGTGCGTTCGTTACCCGGCTCCTGAACTTGCTGCTGCTGGGGAGGTTGGGGGGTTGGCACCAACATTTTGTGGGGTCAGCTCTATCTTTCATGCTATTTTGTGTATTTGTACGTGGTTGTGAAGTAAGTAAAGTTGGGACTGAAGATTATGACTACAGTGTAAGGGTTAGAGAAATAAAAGATTTTTTTAGTTGAACCTTTTGGTATTTCAGAGTTCATCTTGGCATTTAACTGAGCAAACAAATGTGTTTTTAATGAAGAGTTCAAAAATACATTAGTTTTGTGGTTCAGCTGTGAGGCAAAAGCTGTGGTTTTGTTCACACTTAAAAGTTGTAGGCTGTGTTGCATTTTAATGATGCCATTTGAGCTGCCACAACCAGGGCTTTGCTTGTGTTTCTATGGAAAACTTACATTAAAGGGGTTCAGTCGGGACACTAAACAATTATGCCATAATGAAACATCTCATAAGAAAAATTTGTTTGAAGTCATGTTTGAAAAATTGATCCGGGCATTTATTAATTTACTACTTCGTCTCTTCCTTTGCCCTCCCTCCCCCAGTGCATTTTGTGGGTGAGGCTCTTGGCATTTCTTAGCCGGAGGGTAGAGGCAGCGTTAATACCAGGGTTTTGCGGCAGAGCAGCAGTGGGCTTTTAAAGCGAGTCCCTCCAATCACCCCCTCTCGCTGTGTGTCAGCCGCGCGTGAGCTGGGTCACTCTGGAAGGAGACTGGAGGCTCCCGTTGATGCTCGTGCCAAGTGCACTTCGTCTCCTGCTCACGGACCCTGTGGATCGCTTCAGGCCATGTGTGTGGTAGTGGCGGTGGAGCGTATCTGCTTATCTCAAGTTAAAAACCCGACCCACGTAGCGTGACTCATGTTTCGACAACCTTGGCTCTGGTACTGCTTTGATCTACAGATCTCGCGTTGCTCAAAATTAATTGCTTAATGTGGGGTATAGCCAGAGACTGTCAAGGAGATGGGAAGAGGAAACTGGGATGATTTTAAAAAAAAACAAAACAAAACAAAACACCACCAAAACAACAACTCCCCCCAACACACAAACACAAAACCCCCAAACTCAAGACCTTAAATCAAAGAAAATTAACATATCCAAAACTTTAAAATTTTCTACCCCGATTGTAAGGAGACGTTTTCCTTTGATGCCACAGCCTAAGTTGAGCAACAATAGTTCTTAAGTAATAGGATCTGTGCCACTCCTCAGTGGATGGGTGGTGGTATCCTTTTCTTGTAGTGCAGATGGGTGGAGAAACATTAATGTTACAGCATGGTGCTGACACTTTGGCCAGAAACCGCCTTATTTCAGTTAGAAAGACATTGCCATCCCCCCATCCCCCTTTTTATTCTTCTTCTTCTGGCAGGGTATGCAGTTATCAGTTCCTTGGTTTTTATTTGAATTTCTGCTCTCTAACACTTTGTTCTCCAGCTCATAGTGACCCTGTTTTTGCTAGCTTTTTACTCTAAGACATGGGGTGGACTGCCTCCCAGGACAGACCTTGGTCTGACTGCTGACATCTCCGAGGAGTGCTGCAACTAATCTGTTGGGTGTAATGACTTTAATGCTTTTGCCATGTCCATTACAATAGGACACAAAACATACAGGTGCATGATCCTGCAGGAGGGGAATGTGGGCAGTTGGTGGAGGGAAAAATTCCTTCTGTTCCCATACTTAATATTGCTCAAGGCTTGGGACTAGATTAAAAAGGGCGAGTAAGCAGAATCCCTGCCAGGGAAGCTGAGCTATCCGGGATTGTCAAGGAGAGGTCTGAAGGAATGTCTTGAAGAATTAAGGCAGGAGCCATACGGAGCTTTCCCTCTATACATGTTTTTTTATTTGCCCTCCTATGAATTTATAACCATGCTCGGTTCATAGAAGACCCTTTAGAAGGAAGAAAGCATCAGTCTATTTGGAGAAATCAGCCCCTTAAGTCAGCTGAATAATCATGCAGCTACCTGAACGTTTTGTTTTGTATTCCCAAAACAGGATAGAAAATATACTAATTAAAGTTTTGTTTTGTTGGTATTGGTAAAGTTGGTTCCCATTCATGTTAAGAGGATGACAAAGTTGACTTTGAGATTATTCTTACAAATTTACTTTTAATTGTAGTACTTCGTGTATTTGTATTATAGTATGTGTACATAGAGCTGATGCATTTAGTTTTTCCATATATTAAGTGAGAATTATGGAATTTAAGGGTTTATATTACAGAAGTATCATTTTCTTGGGAAAATTGCAATAAAAATATAATACACCCTTCACTTACTTGCCAAAAATTGAATTGTAGCTCAAACATGAAATGCCTGATGTCACTCCTACTACCTAAATAGCACTCCTTTCATTTTTTTAGGAGCTTGTGATGTCATCAGCTGAAGCGAAAACATCTACCTCATGACCTGGCATGTAAGTGAAGGAGGAACTGATATTTTTAAAAAGGAGGAAAAAAAAAAGTGTGTTGGTGTTTACAATGTGTAAATTGAACCTGTATACCTTCAGCATTCAGATATCACCTTTTAAATGAAAGCTTTGTGGATTTTAAAGGAATATAAAGTCTTTTAAAGGAGAGGAAGTCATAAAAGAAGTTGTTAACAATGAGGTTCCAGCCTGCAGAACTATTTGTAATAATTTCAGTTAAAATCTATCTTGATATACCCCATAATGCTTGGCAGGCCGGTAGGCATAGACGGAATAATTTTATCTTACCACAATATTTACATGTTCTGCTGGTTCTTCTTTTTATTTTGTGCTTCTTTTCTGGATATAAATTTTGATAGTTGTGATGCATACATACTGCGCATGGTGATACCCTTCCTAAAATTAAACACGCTGGTTGTGCACAAGGTGTAGCTTCTTTTACGTACTCAGATACTTCACAGTAAAACTTCCTGCAGTTTTGTGACACTTTATTTTTTTTTTTCCCTTAAGTAAGCAAAAATATTTCAATCCTCTGCAGAGGCGTTTTCAGAGATTTTTTTTTTTTTTGTCCGCCCGCTCTCTGCTTTTCTTTTATGTGGCTTAAAGGATTAAAGTGCAGTTGTTGCTTTGAGGGGCTGATGTCAGCAGCGAGCTGGGTATTCCCAATTAGTGCCAACACCTGTACCTCATTATGAAGCCTCGTTGAAGCTGTCCAGTGAACCGAGGTAGCTGGTCTCTGTTGCACGTCTCTAATGTGATTATAAAGCCCTCTCCTGATGCAAGTTTTATTACTTATTCAACTTCTGGACTGATGCGGAAAGTGAAGCTAAGCTGAGCCATTTGGCTGGCTACCAAAGATCATAAGGAGTGGCAAAGAGAAGAGATGCAGTCATCTCAACTTCAAGACTTCTGGTTCAAAGCTTGCTTCTGCTTTGACTGTTTAAATGAAATAAAAAGGGCGAGGGGGGAAGTGTTTTTTCTAGTTTTCAGTGTCAGATACTCCGAATTTAGAGACCAGATCTACAGACTCCAGCTGGGCTCTGAACATCTGAGTGCAGTTGCTATTGTGCATAACCCATTGATTTTCTGCAAATAGAGCTTTGGCCTTGACTACTCTTGCACCATCCCTTTGTCTTCGAGGGGTCAGGGCTTAGCAATTCTCTTCTACACAAAAGAGCATTGGTCTCTCCTCCCACCTGATTCTGTACTGTTAGCAGGGCTGCAATGCAATGCGCTTTGCCGTTCCAGTTGGAAAATACGACCCAGACAGATTTGACTAATAAAATCAATGGCTCAGATGAGGTGGATCGCTATCGTGTTTGGGCTTTACAGACGAAGGTCTAAGGAGGGTTACTTTTTTCTAAGTAGTTTAAGTAGGTTTTTAAGAGTTTAGCTTACAGAATTCAAGCATGCAGCAACACAATGCTGGCTGCAGGTTTTGGGTTATTTCCCTGTGAGTGAGGAGAGAGACAGAATAACTTCAGATGTGTATCTTGGAAAGGTTTGAGATAATAAAACTGTAAGAATTCACATGAGAACACCATGCTAGTTATCCAGATTTGGAAAAATGGAAGGAAATGGAAGTGTAGTGGATTCTTAAACTTCAGACATGGAATTGAAGGTCTAATTATTAAAGGATTTAATCTCTGCAGAGTTAGAAGCCTTGGAGGAAAAAAAAAGAGGAATAATTAAATAGGCATAAACGTCTGCGTGTTTTTCTGTATTAAATATCTGTCGGCTTAGTAACATGTCACTTATAAGAATGTCTTACTGGTCAGCTTCAGGAAAGCTATAATTCAAGTTATTCCTGCTCTGTAAAAGTGCTAACCATCAAGCTATTATATATTCTGATTTTGGATACTTGAAAAAGTTTTGGGTCTTAAGAAATTCTCACAGCCTGTTCGGTTTTGCGGTGGGGTTTTGGTTTTTCTGGTTTGGTTTTTTTAATTTATTTTTTTAATTTCCTTAGCTTAAAGTTGATCTAGCCATTTTTAAGTCCTTGTAGCACATTCTCTTTAGTGTTCTGTTAGCTTTGTGCAAGCTTGACTGCGATACCTAGAAATGGAATAAAGCATTTGTTTGCAACTATATATGTCAGTAGCTATTCACGTTAGATTTAGACATGACTTACAGGAGTTGGGAATAGATATAAATAGGTGCGTCTCTGCTACTTTGTAGCAGATACTAAAAAATGACAAGAAAAAAAAGGCAGAGTAACAGATCTCAAAGCAGTTGTTTTTGTAAAACAGTTCCTTAATAGCTATATGAAACTCAAGGAGGTTTCACCAATGAATTCAACAATGCTTAATGGTGATTTTAAAACTAAAGTGTTTAATGTATAGAAGGCATGCCTGTGCCTCCAGAGGAAGTAAGGTAAGGCAGAGACTGCTCTTCCCCTTGCACAGATTCGTGAGGTGCAGCAGTAGTTTTTGTGTGTGTGTGTGCGTGCACATGCGTGCGCACACGCATGTATACATTTCAGGTTGTTCCAGGATGCTTTTTGTTTCTCCTTTCATTCTTTTAGGTTCTCCAAAAGAAAATCGTGAATGGATAGTGCCCTAAGATGCATGTAGGCTATATTTGCACAGCATGTTTATTTAATTTTTTTAAAATAAACAGCAAAAGCTCTAACACACTGGGAATGATCTAATCTTTTACTTAATAATTTTGACCAAAATAGCTTTCTACAGTGAACAGTAATTAACAAACTCTTCAGGGCAACAGTATGTCAACTGTCAGAATCTCTGGTTGTTGTGCTCATCATAATCAGAATCTTGTCTGATAAACATACTCATTTATCATGGCCCTATAGACCACCTATCTGATCTCTAGTCCACAGAGGTCAGGTTAGGAACTGATATATTAAAAACAAAACAAAACAAAAACCAAAAACCAAAAAAAATCCATCGCACAGAGGTGAATTGTTGTGGGTAAGTCTGGTTTCAGATGAGCTCCCTTACTGAATTAGGCCAATTACTGTCTCT
>NW_008825494.1:2210353-2214150 GCF_000699105.1 Pygoscelis adeliae | reverse complement strand
AAGCTCATATAGACTCTGTTTCTTGTAAAATTTTGACTTTGGGATTTCTGGCAGATTAACATGACATATTGTGTTTAGTAGCCCTTGTCCTCCATTTGCCGAACTCTCTTCAATCTGTTTACTTTTCAACCCCTGCAACATCCCGTAGCATTGAGTTTCTCTAAGTAATTTTGTACAAAATGACTTTTTTTTTTCGCCTCTTAATGACTTTCCTTTGAAGTTTGTTCCATAACTTCGTGTGTCCCTTGCCTTCTGGGCCATGAGAAGCAGTGAGTAGTCTCTTCATCCTGTTCACTTCTTCTTAGCACTTGTGGCAGATCTCTCCTGTTCTGCATCCTCCTTTCTCAGCTGGGTAGTCTCAGTCTGTTTAATCTCTTACCCTAAAGCCATGGCATGCTTCCCTTACAGCTGTAGTTGGAGGTTCACATTCTGCAAATACTTTTTCTCCAGTGGTGCCGGAGGGAGGGAGAAGATACTCCCTTGCTCTTAGCCCAAATGAGTGATCTACTAGTGTTGCTCATCCATAAAGCTTTCTCCATGTGGCTCAGCGGGTGTAGCAAATGAAACCAGACAGGCTTGTATCAGTGCTTGTCGCTGCTGCTCTTGGGCCCTGCCAGAAGGATGCCTCTCTTGTATCAACGAGCAGCTCTCTGTGCCTTTCTCCTCCTACAGTAGTTTCTGCTACAGCTAATTTGGGAACGCCCAAGGACCCCATTTTTAAAGGCATTCAATTAATGTGTGTGTTTTGATCTTCTTAAGACCTTTCAGAAGTGTCCCACAGGCACTGTGGTGTGGCTGTGCATGTATTAACTGGGAGCCATAGTTGATATTGGGGTAGGCAGCAGCACTCAGCCTCCCTGGCAGGTGCGTCGAAGGGAGCGGACGGTCCATGCCCGAGTGGCTCCCAGGTCACAGCTTCAGTATGAACAACTGGTCACTTTTGCTGTTGCAGAGCTGGGGAGGTAGATGGTGGAAGAGGAATCTCAGGTGGCTTTATTCTGCCACAGCCCGAGCGCAGGTTCAGTTGTGCCTTCTCTCAATTGCAAAGCCCCTGATAACCGATACAGGGGTAAGAGCCTGCAGAGGAGACTTCTTTACAGGTTTATAAAAACCTCACTGACTAACTGGAGTTGCATGTACAAAACATCGACTGTGCAGGTTTTACATTGCATCATGGAGTCTTAAGAGTGACTGCTGTAAAGGTGTTTGTTTTGTTCAATTTTATAGTTGCATTTTTAGTTGTAACCTCTCCTTTTCTCTCCCTGTTTCTCAGCAGAGATCTTATTACTTCTCTTGACAGCGTGGGATTCGGGTGCAGTAGCTGCAGCATGTTGTGGGCTCTTACCTATGAATAAAGATGTGGTGAGACACCTCCCTACTTCCATGGCTTGCTTGTAGGCATTTCCATTCTTCACAGTACAGGAGTGGAGAGTGGACAAAGGGACCTGCTTTGGAGTCAGATTCATTATCTCACACCCCAGCAGCTTTGGAAGGTCAGCTGTGATAGTTCTTTATCCTCACAGGATGGAAAGGATAGTATTTTCCTGGACTTTCTGACTCCACCTATTCAAGTACCAGTGCTGTTTGTGATCCACCCTGTGGGGCAATGCCTTTTTTCTTGTACCAGAAAAAGCCACCTCCATTTACTCACTCAGCTTTAGCACAGCTCCAGTAGGACATGCTTTCCACTAGAAACAGTAGAAGGGTGGTGGTCTAGTCTCAGTCATTTTCATCTTGTTTATTTGGTCAGTGGGGAGGAAGAGGAAGGAGAAATTTAGAGGAGTGTTAATAGTCAGTCCTGATCTGTGTGTCCCCTCATTCAAAAAATATAAAAGTACTTTGGCTTCAGCTTGGCTGTTTGATGAGAAATTGAACCTTATGTGGTCTTTAGGACGTACCTCTTGACTGCTTTCTCAAACAAGATGTGGCATTTTAGAAACCTTGGGCAAGTACAGTCATTCTGTGTTTCCCCTTTCCAGGGCGGCATCAGCCCCAGTGGGCAAGTTTGCTATTTGTTTTGTCATTGCTTCACCTTGTGTTATGATGGAAAAAAAAGTAATTTTTCTTTTTGCCTCTGGTCTGTACTTAAAAATGGACAAACATCAGTTGGTCACAGTATCTCTTTCATGATGTCTTCTCCCACCGCAATTCGGTGATTTTGATAAACCTGGAATTATATTTATGTTTTTATAAATCTATTTTAAATCTGTCTGACTAAAAGACCCCTCAATGTCTTTGGTGTGTTGTATATTACAGATTGTAGCACATACCATTAATTGACTGGCCATTAAAATGAATTTAAATTCATTAGTTATTAAGACAAATTTTGTTGTCTTTTAAAGTTCTTTAAACTAAAAAGAAGTGCTTTAACAAATCTTGTAGTAAATTTTTGCTCATGTTTTGATGTTTTGACACGGAGAACTAAAATAATAGTGCAACTGCATATAAATGTATCATGTGTGAATGCTAGAAAATATAGTAGGATGTCAGTATTCAACCAATGATTTGAAACAGTGAAACCTACTTTAGTTTATTTTACTAGCAAGTACCAAAAAATTAACTGATTATTTTAAGTGAGTATCCTGCAGGATATGAGAACTGTTGCCTATGCTATTAATAGAAAAGTTGTTTTTCTTAATCCCAAATAGTGCATACGTTTCTAGATCCTTCCTTCCTTTGATAATATTTCCTGCCTTTGTTCCTACCTGTGATACTAGTTCCTTACCTGTGTTTTGTTATGAAAGCATGCATTAGTATAGCTGGAGAGCGGTAAAACAGATACAAGTGGGCAACTGCTGGGAGCATCAGGCAGATAGGGCAAAGTGGCAGCTTCACTTGAACTAGTGTTAATACTGGTTATTGCTTAATTTTCAGTTAAGTAGTGCTGCTCCTGGTTTGTTTGGGGGGTTTTTTTGTTTGTTTTTTTTTTTATTCCCCCCCCCCCCCCCCCCCAAAAAAAAAAAAATTAAGGAATTGAGCAGAAATGTGAACCTGGTCTTGCAACAGTCTAGGGAGAGCTTCCAGAAACTAGCGTTATGATGACAGGAAAAAGGTGACGCGTTTTCTAAACCCAAGATGGAAACTAGTACTGATAAACTTGAGAAAAGCCTACATGAATCAGCGGAGACAGGAACGCCATCGAGTGGCGAGCCTGCTGGATACGCGCATGGAAGACCTGGATGCAGCTGCCTGCTTTGCCGGAGGCTCCCTGCGTGATGTATGGCTGCTCTGCGCCGCAGCTCTGAAATGTCAGGGCTTTCAGTGCTTGCTTCACATGAGTTTATCGTGAGAGTAGATACGGTAAAGACTGCAAAACACTTAAAGCCAAGGTAACGTGAATCATACCAGTTCTTAAAATAGAAAGCCTAGCTAAACGCTCTCTGAGGTTTTTCTGCTCAGTCATATTGGTGGAGCGTGTGCGTGCTGCTCCTGTTTCTCACCGGCACTTGGCACGCCTGTGACTGCAGTCTCCTTGCAGATGCAGCGCACGTGGCCATCTTTGGGTGTCGAACCCCCTGGGGCAGCTCCTGGGCAGCCAGCTCCTTGTTTAACCAGCTTAGCACTGGGTGTGCTGACCCGGTATTGGTCCATTTTTAGTAGCACTACGTCCACACCAGTCTTTCATCAAAGCAGACGTTGTCCTTAGCTTTGTCTTTGTTGAGTAAGTACACATGGGCTTGTGGGGCTTTCTTTTTTCTTTTGCCCCTTGGTTATTAGATGCCTTAGAGTTAATGTCAAGTATGAGTTTTCTTCTGAGGAAGCCCTGTGAAACAGACAACACACAACCAGTAACTGTG
>NW_008825494.1:2163514-2209294 GCF_000699105.1 Pygoscelis adeliae | reverse complement strand
ACCCAGTGCAGAGTGCACCTGTCTAAGCCGTGAGCCGCCAGCTTCTCCAGGAGAATGCTGTGGGAGACGGTGTCAAAGGCCTTACTGAAGTCCAGGTAGACCACATCCACAGCCTTTCCCTTGTCCACTAGGCGGGTCACCTGGTCATAGAAGGAGATCAGGTTGGTCAAGCAGGACCTGCCTTCCATAAACCCGTGCTGGCTGGGCCTGATGCCCTGGTTGTCCCGCACCTGCCTTGTGAGCGCCCTCAAGATGATCCGCTCCATAATCTTCCCCGGCACCGAGGTCAGGCTGACAGGCCTGTAGTTCCCCGGATCCTCCTTCCGGCCCTTCTTGTAGATGGGCGTCACATTGGCCAGCCTCCAGTCGTCCGGGACCTCCCCCGTTAACCAGGACTGCTGATAGGTGATGGAGAGCAGCTTGGCGAGCTCCTCCAATATGCCTAGTTAGAGGGCTGTACATAAGCCCCTGCCTAGCTAGCCCCTGCCTCCTGGGGGTTTCCTTCAGGGATCAATGGTGATCAGCCGCCATGAAGGTTTCCAACAGCTTGGCAAGAGGTGGTTTGTTTGTGTGACGCTGGCCTGAGGAAGCAAGAGCTGTGATGGCTTCGACATGGCGTTCTCCCTGCCCCCTGCGCCTGCCTGCCCTGCCAGCCACCTCGGCCTCCGGCATCAACCTGCTGCATGGCGGCCAAGATGGTGGCGCTCCATGGGCTGCCCGTGTGTTTAATGCCACTGTGACTTTCCCGCTGGGAACTTGTTCCTCGTTTCATCGTGCTGGGGGCTTTGTCACTTCCCGAGGGAGGGCCTCCTGGCTGTGAGGTGGGCTTGGCTGGGGCGGACAGAAGTGGAGCGCCGGCAGGGTGTCGCACCCCCTCAGCCATGCGCAGGCAGCGATACTGAGCACGGTACCCTGCTGAGGGCGGCGGTTCCCTTTCCTGAGGGCTGTGCCCTCGTTTTAGCGTTTCCCCTGACTGGGAGCAATGCTGGGAGGTGGGCGAGGAGCCGGGAGGTGGGTGAGGAGTGTTCACGGGGCCGTGGCTGGGCAGACACACCTCAGGCATGCGAGCGTGGCAATGCCAGGCAGCGCCAGCCTGGTTGTGGTTTCAGGGGAGGAAGTGCTTTTTTTTCTTCTTTTTTTATTTTATTTTAAAAGCAGGCTTTTGCTTAAACTCAATATGGTGTTTTGAAGGTTTTTTGTGTCCAAATCTCTACTGCTGTTTTAGGAAAATAGTAGTTCTGTTAATAAACAGCTGGTGTAAAAACAGTGTTATGTTCAGGAGAGGAAAGTAATTAGTAGGACTGAGGAGCAGAACCACGTACGCATTGGTGTATTTGCTTGAATTAATGACAATCTGATCTTGTTTATTTTTTTTAAGTTGATTCTGCCCAGATTAGTTTGGTCTTCAGGATGCTAATGCTAAAGCTGCAGTGTTTAATGGGCAGAAATATTTCTATCTCAGCCTGGCCCACCTGGCTGCTCTGTATACAGGCCAACGTGTGCAGCTTGCTTCAAAGATGAAAATAAGGCTGCTTGGTCACTGCTGGGTGTCAAGGAAGCACAGGGAAGAGAGTGCGATTTAATTTCTTTCTAGCCTCTTGGAGAGTTTCTGTTGAGGTGATGGTGGCACTGAACGTGTTGCTGGTGACTGGAGAAAGATTTCTGATTTTTAACAAGCTGCTTGGCGTGAGGCGATTTAGCTGAAGGCCTCTGGTGGAAATCTGACCCCCCTGCTCTCGTGGTGGGTTGACGCACGGACACGGCACTGGAAATTAAAAGCTGTACTTCTGTTTCCAAGGTAGGAAAGGCAGTTGTGCTTGGGGTGTGCTGTTTTTTATTGTATCATCAAAGCATAAATGTGAAGTAGCATCACTTACCTTCTCTTTATACTCACAAAGCAAAATGATGGGCATTAAGTGCTTTGCACTAGACCAAATGATGAATCATCGTCATAGAAAGGCACATGAAATGATGTCAGGGTTCCCTTTTGGCCCATAATCCACGAATGAATGCAGGGTGGGATTATATTTGGGGTTTCTTCATCCTAGGTTTATGATCTATCAGCTGACTTCAGTCCAGAATTTAACTATTTCAGGGGATATGTCGTGCTGGAAGATGATATTTTGGCCTTTTTTCCCCCCCTCATTTTTAAATGCACGGTGTTCTTGTGGCAGCTGCCAAATTGTCTTCTAGAAGAAGGTATAAGGAAAACAGAGCTCGAGACTATGTCTAGTTGCTATGGCACTTCATACAGACCCATGTTATTAGCCAGATTTCTGTAACATGCAGTTCCTTGCCTACTAAAATTATTTACCTAATGACAAAGGAGTCGGCTGTCGCTGGTAGTGCTGCTTCTAAAAACTGGCGCGTTCCTCCTTTGTTGAATTACAGATGATTACGTTAACCAAGACTTAGTATGAAATAGTAGCAAGAAAAGTTTTACTTTGTGGTAGGCCCAGTACAGTCTTCAGAGAATAATTCAAGAAGATTCTATTTTGGGGGGGAGGGGAGGATAGGATAGATGTGGTCACTCTTTTAGGGGGCTCTTGAGTAGGGGTATATTACTAATTTTTTAAAATTTTCTGGTTAGAGTGAAATAAAGAAACAACGTTACTTTTTTTGCTGAACTTCCTTTTCTGTGAATTGTTTAACCTTTCAAACCATTTCAGTGCAGCAAATACTGCTAACCCAAGTTCTGAGTGGGTGTTTTCCGGTTTATATAGCCTTTTTGTGAGATTGGATAGTATGTTAAAAAATAATAATAAAAAACCCAAACACGAGTGATCTCTCTTCCTCTAGTTATTTGAAAGGTTGTATTAATGCTACTCATATTTTGTAATTTCTCTGGCAGTTGACTATGAAATTTGACCTATTTAAATGGTTTTACTGTACTACATTTCCTGGAGACCTTTCAAGATAATATGCTTCCTAATCTAAATTTAACAGTTACATAAACCACATTTTGGAGACTTGGAAATTTCTACCTACTGCCTCTGCCTTTTTTTTTTTTTTTTTTTTGAAAAAAAAGCCATATTGTAAAAATGTAAGTACAGAATTTTAATCTGAGATTTGCATGTAGCTTGTCATTTGATTTTCATACATAGATGCTGTTTTTCTTTTTAATAAGATAAAGAAAGTAGGTTATTTTTTGTCCCACTTGAAAGTTTCCTTAGTGCTGTGGCCAATTCCATTTTTGTCAGTCTATTTTAAAATGTGAAGAAATAAAATCTCACAGGTCTAGGATACATTTATGTTACAGTTCCTTGAATTTCTTGGTTGCCTTTTCCTTCTGTATAGGTCTTGACAGGTACTGAGTAGTGTATGGATATGTTTAACCTTTCTCTGCAACAAAATGAAGCCAGGAAGGAAGGACTGCTACTCCTTGGAGATACTGTTTTGTTCAGAAATCTTGGCTGGATTTAAGGATTCATTTTGTACGCTTGTCACTGATGTCTTCCCTAATATGCGAATATGTGAATATGTGAATTCAGACTGTGAGATACCTCATCTTTCTTTCTGCTAACTCTGTTACTGATGAACTATGCTGAGGAATGTGTCAGAACAAGAGGATAAACTCAGTAGTTTATCTGGTAAATTCAGTTGTTTATTCTGACGCAAACCGAAAAGGGAAAAATGTTTGTTGCTGTTGTTTCTGCAGGTATTTGAAATGGGTTTTTGCTTTGAATAAGGCTCTGAAATTTTGTTAACTGTCTGCTGTTTGCATACGCCGATTGTCTGATTTTTTTGAGTAATGCATGATAACTAGCTCTTCAGAAACGGGAAGTGCCTTAAGTCAGTTCAGCATTGATTGTCCTTGGGGAGAGGAGAGAATGGTGGCAGAGGCAAGTGGCTGTTTCTTTTTCACTTCAGCAGTGCAGATATTTGTGAATAAGCAAAAAGGAGCAAACATAATTTAGAAATCATTAATTACAAAACATCTCCCCTAGATTTTTGGAAATATCAGTGTTATCCTTTTAGTCAGATTCTTGCACATGCTGGCTGATACATTGATTACTCTTAGCTTGGGATCCATGTTTAATTTCAGCCGGGTGACTGCAGGGTGGCTTTTTCCTGGCTTTCCTTGAAAGTGCAGTGATGTGCTGGATCCAGCATCGGTTTTGGCTCCAGGGTGAAATGCCCAATATGGGCAGCAGCATTCGAGAAGCCAGGGAAATGCTGGCAGCCTGATGTTGCTGCCCCTGGCTGACGAGAGTGTATTTCCTGGGGTTATTTTTGGTTGAACACCTGAAGGGTTCAGGGCATCTTGACCTGCGTTCGGGTGTTTAGATGGCAGCAGGAAATGAGGCCGATTTTCTCTTTTTTAAGTTGTGGTTCTTGTCTTAAGGTGTTGTGTGCAGATCAGGGATATGCACGCAGCCGCGGCTTGACAAGTCAGAAATGCGACAGGTGTGGAATATGGTTCAAGTTTAGGAACTGCTCTGGTAATTGATATTAAAAATGACACCAGAAAATGTTCCATTGCAGTAATTGCCTGGAGAGTTGAGTATGTTTTTGCTTGCAACATGGTGCTTTCTTAATGTCACTCCTGCACTTTAATTTTCATTTAAAAGATCCCTGAAGGTGAGCATCTTTGGAATTTGTATATGTTGTCATACAAGTGGTCGATCAGCTGTTATTCCTTCTGTGGATTTGGGGGGGGGGGCAAAAAAAGCTTTAGATCAAGGCATGTTATGTTCTTCTTTTTAATGATCATTTTTAAGGTAATCTGTGGTTGACCATAAGGCTTGAGCACATTTTGAATCCATAGCCAAAGCACCCCTACTTACCTTTTAAGGTAGTGAGAATCATTACTCAGTGACTGGGAAGTAAGGGTTTCCTTGGGGCTTTTTGGGGGGGTGGAGCCACTTGCCTCTTTCGCTCTGCAACAACACTTCAGTGTTGAGTTGCTTTACACTCCTTGTTTTTCTTAGCTTGTACATTGGAACTGCTAGAAAGTTTAAACTTTCTAAACTGCTGAAATGATAAGTTCTCAAAATTCAACGTGCACATTCGCAAAACGCCTGGATGAAGATAAAGGAAGTGGAAGGAGGCTGATGGTTTTAGCTACTCACTGTATGGCGTTTCCATCATGCTCCTAATGACGGCTCATCTTTTTTTACCTTTTTTTTCTTTGTAAGTAGCATCTATTTGAGGCTGTTTTCTAAATTTCTTTTTTAACTATTCTGTGGAAAAAAGTATTTCTTATCTATTATAAAAATTTACTAACTTATTCATTTTGTGTGTAAAAATAATACAATTTACTTGATTCTCTTTTGGTGTTGCCACGTGCCGTTCATTGTAACTGATACTCTGAGGTAGGAGAAGGGCACTGGCAATCTCATGAATTTATTTCTCACCTTTTCATTGTCTTCATGTACATGTTGAAAAAAACTAATTTCACTCCTTTATTGTAGGCTTTATTGTCACCATATTTTCAGGGGTGAAGTTAGAAAAGGGGCAAAGCTAGGATGTATGAGAGATTGTACCCATTTCTGTGGGATTTTTGGTTCTGCTTGTTTGGTTTGGGTTTTTGATATGCGTGGATTGCCCTTTCTTTCTACATTTAGCCCTTTTGGGGGGGTGGGTGTATATATATTTTTATTTTATTTGAACTTCTTCACAGTGCTTTGCAAGTGATAAAAACATCAATGTGCTGGAAGAAGCAGGAATTGAGGCACAGGATTGCTTGCAGCCTTGCTCTGGACCGTATCACCCGGCTAATAGTATCATTGTCTGAAGCTGAGTGACAGACTGGAGGGTGCTGGACTGCTTTGGACTGAATTGGACTGAAGCTGGGAAAGGTTGACATCAGTTTCCATTTTGTTGGCTCTGGCTCTGCATCTCCTGTCTTTCTGAACTGAGCAGCTGCTGATGCTTCCGCATTTTGCAAAGGCAGGTGAAGGAGTGAGATGGGAGCTTTACCACAAAATGGGTGTTACTTTGGGATCCCTCTGTAACGGCTGGGGAGCGGAAACGTCATTAGTGAGCCTTTCTGATGAGCCCTCACGCTTTGGGGTGGAAGTGAGCTGGAAGTGGTGTGGCAGTCCCAGTGCGCGCAAGGGTACAGCAAAGGAGTCTCCTATTAAAAACAAAAGTGAAGCCTGCTGCAGAGGTGGTTCTGTTGAATGATGCTGAGGCTGTTACTCCTGCATCGTGTGGGGGCATGCAGTGAACTTGCAGCATGTTGGTCACATCAATAACCTGTCTTACTGAACGTAGCACACCTGTGATTTGTTGTAGCTCTGTGGGCTCTTACTCACTGTTGTTGTTGATACTGCTGCAAAAAATCAGGCAGGAATCCAGTGTTACTACTATTCGGGGCTTTTACCCTGAGTGACTGCTTTTTCTGTTTCTGTCTGCTATGATGGAGGTGTAAATCTCTTGCCTGAGCTGCTACAAATCCACTTCTCAAATACAACTTTTTAATTTTTTTTTTAGGTTTGTTTTGTTTTTCTCCTATGAAGTTGTTGGCGGAGGTGTGCTTTCTGCTCTGAAGTTTTTGTTACGCTTGCCGTTTCTGTGTAAGCTGTCTTTGAAGTAGCCATCTTCTCTCTGCTTTGCCAGTTGCCCAGGCAGAAGTCCAGGCTTCCTGGGTGTTCCCTCCTGCAGTTGTCTCTCTCAACCTCGTGTTTGACCCTACTTTAATTGAATGTTCATGTTGTGCTCTGCAGTTAGCTGTCTTTTGTACGGACTGAAAAGGTTTTATTGCTGCATGTTTATATAGACTGTAAGAGATGAGAATTGCCTGCCATAAGCTTTCAGCACCTTTTAACAACTGCTCAAAAATTAGTCTGAACATAAAACCAAAGCAAGCACTTGCATTTCTTGCTAAGAAATGGAAGTGAGTAACACTGCTCGGCACACCTAAATGCATCTTTTCATCATCTCCCAAGGTCTTGGTAACATGCCTGATGGTCTGTAAGCCAGGGCTGTTTGGAACTGAAGACTGCCAGCAGAGAAAGTGTTGCCACGGGCAGAACCTGCTCCTTTTTAAGGGAGGATTGTATGCTCCGGGGGGCTGGGTTTGGCTGCTGGAGTACAAGCTCTCAAATAGGCAATACCATTTCATTTGCTCTTGATTTAAGTCCATGCCTTTAAACTTCATGAGTTGCCAATATTCCTCTAGTCCTCCCCACACTACTCAGCAGTTAACTTCAAGTCTGGTGCCCCCAAAACATGTACAAAGACAAACCCTTCTGCCCCAAGTGCCTTCTACCTGTCAGACAGCTTTTGCCTAAGAGATTCATGGAAGTTTCTTCACCTGAGTGGTGCCTGCACAAGCCACCTTACATTGCTATCTGGAAGTGAAGTCCTGTGGTGTTTTGGGTATTTTGTTTTTGATGTCGCTCTTCTGTTGGACACTGGTCTTTGTATACAGCATGGCTGCCTTGCCTTCCCAAGGTTGCTTGAGCTGTGAGAAGGTGAATTAATGTGAAATTAATCGTTATGTAATGGGAATTTACAGCTTGCTTAAGTGATACAAATGACACCTTTTGCTGTCCCGTGCTGTTGACCACTGTGTCCATCTGTCTTCCCTCCAGGTTAAATACCTGGCTCAGAAGTTCTGTATCTACCTGCTTGAAAACTGCACACATCGCTTCCTTTTTCAACTTCCAGGAGTGTGGGCAATGTCTTTTTATAACAGATAGGTCAAAAGGATTGTTTTAAACTTTGAGTGATCATTGCATTTAGATTCAGTAAACTCACTCTCTTAAATATAAAGGCTGATGAAAATTTTCACTAAATTAAACACTTGTTCTGCAAACAATTCGATTGCAATCTCTTCAAAGCCTTTGGACAGGCTTCTTTTATCTGGAAATCTTGTTTATCCCATGGTCTTTGGATAATCTCAAGACCCGTTGTACAGTAACTAACGTGGGGGGTTTATCGAATGGGATATTTAGCTGTGTTGCTTTTTTTAACGGCATGTGGTTTTGTTTAAGAAATGAAGCTGCTTACATTTCAGGTGTGGCCAGGCTGGCACTTCTAATACTGCAGGCATTTCAGGTTCAGCTGTCTGTAACCTACTTGTGCCTATCTTCTGCTTTAAAAAAAAAAAGTTGTCTGTTCTTGCAGAGTCATCTTTTATTTCTTTTCTCTAATGATTTGCTCATTCAATCCATTAAAAAGATAGGGGTGATTTTCATTTACTATTAATTGTAAACTGTTATTGGTTCTTATTTAACAAATCTAACATTGAATATTATAGAATGGCAGGACTTACAAGAATGTATATGGATTTCTGTTGGCACTTGTTTGGAGTATATAGCTGATCACTATTTTGATCTTTCTTTTATTAAATAGCAGTGCTGAATTTTCTTCTTCCCCGTTCTCTGTATGCATTACATGTTCAAAAATCAATTTCAGAAAGCTCAATACCTTTTTTTTAATGGAACTGGTGCAGCGCCACAGAAGTATTTCTCAGTGATACCCTTGATCACTTCTCAAACTTCTGAAAACCACATTTCTTGTGAACTAAGCAGTGATCAGATGATTTAAATTAAATGGCATCAGTCACCATTTTCTGTGATTGTCCCTATTTAAAATCTGCCTTTTCTTTTGCATGGATGCCTCTGGGATTTTTTGCCTCCCTGTTTTGTTTGTTTTTTCTTTTTTTTTAAGGTGAGTTATATTTCTAAATCCTTGACTTACTGTACATCCACCTTATTTCCTGGCCTCCACCCATCTCTCAGCTAGCGACTGCCACCATGGCAACTCTTCCTCTGGCTGAACAGATGGGACATTGAGTCTCCTCCGAGAGCAGAGCGCCGCTCATGCCCTGCTGGGAATCAGCTGGCGGGTGGCACCCCTTTCTGCAAAATTTAAAGCAAGCTCTGCCCACCAGAGGCATGCTGGTTTTGAGGGTGCTCAGTTTCACAAATAACACTGTGGTCTAATAGGTGTTTGCAGGAATAAAACGTAGTGGCTGAACTGGGATTATCTCTGTGCCTGAAAGCTCTTCAGAGGAGCTTTGCCTCTAGTGCGAAGAGCTTGGCGTCAGCCAGCAGCCGGCGATTTTCTGGTAGAATGGTTGCCATCAACTTTTTTTTTCTCTTTAGGATGCGTCAGGATGAAACGCCACAGGCATCTAAGCACCAGTGACAGTTCAGACAATGAGAGTAAGTAATACCTACTAGTTTTTCTTTGGTCTATCACCCCCTTGTGGTTTCCTTCTGTGGTTTGAGGGCAAACCGTTTCACCTCTTACAATTAAAAAAAAAAATGTTTCTTGCTTGATTTCTTTTTGCGTTCTGTAGTCTTTGGTGTTCTGAATCCCGTTATGGGAGGAAAATGAGGTGAAGGATCCTGTAAACCTGGAGGGAGTTTTGAGTCTACTTAGAATTTGAAGAGAAACTTGTATGTCTTTCCCTTTCAGAGTTGGCAAAAAGAAATCTGTAATGCAAAAGAAATTTTACTGTCCAGGGTCCTATTTTGTAATTTATTTTTTTTAAAGGAGTCCTGTTGTTGTGCAGAGCCTCAACTTAAAAATTACTGGGGGTGGCATGCTATTTGAGCATTGGTATGTTAGTGTTATATATAAGATAGAGTTATAACCAGTATATTGATTGTTATGTTATCTTGTACTGGTTCTTGATCTACTCCACTTTGGTCTGTTACACAATTTAGTAAAGTTTTATATTTTAAATGTTCCTTGGCACACATGTGCCTGAGGTTGCATCTTCCCATTTTATCTGCAAAAAAAACCCCTGTATGGCAGGGTCTTGTTTGTTTCGTATAAATCTGTGCCTATCTAATAACTCTGTACATAATGATGATTCATTGTCATATTTGTTGCGAGTCATCAATGTATCCTGTACTGAAATAACATTTTGCCCAGAAATGTCTAGACATCACACTGATTTTTTGCATCTCTCATCAGCACGCTTTAGTGTCATTGCTTTTTTGTTTGTTTTTTTAGCACTTGCAAACTCTGTCCTCGGTTTTGCTCCTCCTTCCACTTCGTTAGAAAGTAAATGAAGGAAAGTGGTCTGCCTGCTTGTTTCTGTTTACTCATGCTTGTATTGAGCAGAGCAGAATGTACCCATAAACTCAGTGTGCTGTGGTTTTACAAATAACGAGTGGAACAGGAGGAGCTGTAATCAAGCCTACAGACTGCCTAAGAGTTTTTTGCCCACGTCTTGTCAAAGAATTATGATAATTCAAGAGATTGGAGTGCCTTCTGTTTTACTGAAAAATTAAATGAATTGAAATGAGCTATAATGGTCCTTTTTGTTTTTTTATTATTATTTTTAAACAGGTCCTTCCACTTCCTTTTCTTCTTGTTCTAAATACAGGAGCAAGTCAAAAACACCAGCAAATGAACAAAAGAAACCTGCTGAGGTAAGAACCAGGGTTAAAGATTGGTCCCTGATAGTTTTCTGTCATGTAGTGTTCATGTTTCTAAGCCTTGAAATAGTGAGCTTTGAACTAGTGCCAGTGAGTCCTTTTGTCACCTGTCAAATTCTCCATGAAACTGTGTTTTCCCCACCGTGTGAGTATTGTAGGAGCTCTGGTGTTTGATGTCCCAAAATGACTTATGGCATTTGCAGACAGTAACATGTAGTTCTTTCTTCCCCTGAAATTTAGTCTCATTTTGAAACTGAAAAAGCTGGGATGGTCTTATGATTTGAGAGCATGTGTCATGGTTTAACCCCAATTGGCAACTGAGCACCGCCCCCCCCCCCCCCCCCCCCCCCCAAGTGGGATGGGGGAGAGAATCGGAAGGGTAAAAGTGAGAAAACTCGTGGGTTGAGATAAAAACAGTTTAATAGGTAGAGCAACAGTCACGCACGCAAGCAAAGCAAAACAAAGGAATTCATTCACTGCTTCCCATGGGCAGGCAGGTGTTCAGCCATCTCCAGGAAAGCAGGGCTCCCTCACGCGTAACAGTTACTTGGGAAGACAAACGCCACCACTCCAAACATCTCCTCCTTCCTTCTTCTTCCCCCAGCTTTTATACTGAGCATGATGTCACATGGTATGGAATGTCACATGGTGTGGGATATCCCGTTGGCCAGTTTGGGTCAGCTGTCCTGGCTGTGCCCCCTCCCAGCTTCTTGTGTCCCTCCAGCCTTCTCAGTTGGTAGAGCATGGGAAGTTGGAAAGTCCTTGACTAGTATAAACACTACCTAACAACAACTGAAAACATCAATGTGTTATCAACATTGTTCTCACCCTAAATCCAAAACACAGCACTGTACCAGCTACTAGGAAGGAAATTAACTCTATCCCTGCTGAAACCAGGACAGCATGCCACAGAAAGAAGTTGTTCCTGCATATGTGTATGGGACGATACTTTCTTTCTGTTTTAGGATGAAACAGTGGGGCACTTCAGTGGGAAGGATATGTATGAACAGTGCTTACTTATCTTCTGCTGCTTTCTCACTCTTGGCTTTTTACCTTCAATAAAGCTTTTTTACTCTGCCATCCCCACTTGTTAGGACCTCTACACCTATCGCCACTGTCACTGAGTCTCTATTCACCAATTAAATAAATTGGCATTTATGCACAATCCAGTGCTCAAATCCATCCTATCAGCCATTCCACTGGTAGCCCTTTTTGGGGAAGATTTGTTGGCTGCCTTCTCCGGATTTGATGCTTGCTTTCTCAAGGGCTGAAGTCAGATAATAACTGCAAATGGGAGAAATGTTTCTTGTAGCTAATTCCCCTTACTTGCTATCACATTCCCTCTGAATGAGTCCTTCAACATGCTAGTATGACTGTTGATGCCTGAGGTTACTGAAAAAAAGACTGACAAAACCCACTTTGCTTCTCTAGAATTTAAAGCTGAGAGTTATGTCCCAGAAGTAATTTTGTGTACTATACCAGCATCTTTTTTCCTGCTTGGATACTACTGTGAGAGGTTGCATAAACTATATAGATTGTGCTCATACAGCAAAAGCTATTCAGCAAACATACTTCATGCTTCTTTTCTGAATGCTGTTAACTAGATGAGTTTGGTTTGGTAAGAACAAGGTAAATGTTACAGGACATGTCCTTTCTTTGGAAGCTTAGTTTTTATCACAAGTTAATTGAAGAAAACTCACTGATTTGTTTCTAAAAGACAATCTTACATGAGTGTTTCAATAAAAGCAAAATTGGCCAGAACTAGATACATAGTGTTTTATTTACAGCCACCAACAGGGTTAAGAAAAGCCTACTATGCTTTTTACCTTTAAAATGTTGGTCTGAGGATTATGGTCCTGTAAAAATTTTAATCTTAAAACAGCTCGTGGCTACTGAGGTCTTGTAGTTGTTGCTCATGTTTGCCTAGGCAGTAGCTTTGTTACTAGCCAAGGTGGGCAAATGGGAACTGAAACACATACGCTGCCAGACTTGTTGCTGTTTCAAATACACCTCAGTGCTAGTCCCTTACCAATCCCTTCTTTCTGCCCAGCCATCCAGCTTTCTTCTTGTATCTATTCCTCTTAGGGATTGTCCTATTACTGTTTTCTTTGCCTTTGCTCCATGCTGTCTTTATGTGCGTATGTATGTTATAAACAATAATTATGAAGATGTGGTCCATTTATATAGCATACCAATGTTCTGTTTACGTAACTTCTAGGAGTTAAAATGAGCAGTGCTTTCAGTTCCTCCTCTTGAGATCTTTCCTGCTTTCCACCTGTTCCAAGACAGAATCTTGAGCCCTTTAATGCTTGAAAATATGAAACTTTGCAGAACAAAATCTGGAATATACACTTGGAATTAAAAAAGTGTATTTCATAACATCACCCTTCCAGTAATACTGGCACCTTTTTGTCATCTTTCATTTAAGATCCCCCTCCCGGGGAGAAAAAAAAAAAAAAAGAAAGAAATCTCAAACCTTAGTATATGTCCTCTTCTGGAGGAGTGTCCCAAGTACAATATTTAAAAGAACCCTGAAAAAAAAAATAAAGTCCTCTGGGAAAGGGAATGGAAGGGAAGTTGACAATAATAATCTCTACCGCTTATACGTAAGACTCTTGGCTATCCTTCCAGTTTTTCCTTTCCTTCTGCTAGAAGCAAGCACTCCTTCCAACCCCTTGAAAAGCATGTACTGGAGAGCGTGTATTACATGAAATGCTGTTGTCAGCAGAGCATTGAAATTGATTATTTATGCACCAAGTGGTGACAAGGGTGTAAAGCAAAGACTGAAGAGAGACCCCACCACACACCCTTCCAAAAATCATGTTGTAATTCCACAAGTTTTTTGTAGTTGTCTAATATCTATTAGATAGAAATTTAAAATTTCAGGCTGACAGCATCCCTTTAGCAAGGGCTCTCTCTAACAAGTTGGCATTGCTCTCCTTTCATTCACCTCTGCTTGCCAGGCAGCAGGCTGTTTCTTGAGTTAGTGATGCAGAAAATCTAAAAGGTCAAAGCTATAAATAGCTGTTCGGGAATATTTCTGCTCGTGGTCTTCATACATTAATTTTTCTTTCATGCAAGTAAGCCTGCCTTTCTCAATTAAACTGCGTGTGAATACATAGGCTTTTTTCCACTTCCTCAATCATCTCCAGCCCAACCCAAGTACCTGGGTTCTCTCTCCAAATAAAAGCTCGATTTTGGTACTGTGACCAACAAGCAAGTTAGTGTATCTGTCAGTTGCTTCACAGGACTTGTCTGTATGTGCCGTGGTCCTCTGTGGTCGCCTATAAAAAATGACGAGTGGCTGCAGTTGAGGACTGCTCTGCCTTGAATTGCCTCCCAGGTGCTTCAGAATCGAGTCGGGTGCGGGGATGGCCTCAGTGGAGCGAGGTTGTCTGGTGTTACTGCAGGGCAAAGGGATGCAGTGTCAGAGTGCAAATGTCGAAGCCTGTTTCCAGAGCCTGACTTACCCCAGGAGTTTACATCAATGTAGAAAGGGATGTTACTGGGTCGCACCTGGGCTCCGCTTGCCCCATTCTCCTCCTTGGAGAAGAAGGTGAGAACCAGGCAAGCCTGTAATGATGCTTCTTCAGACCATGGTGTTTCTCTGCATAATTTCAAAATTAAGACTATGGCTCTTTCTTGGTGCTCCCTTCTGGATTACAAACTACTGAAATGGTGACTTAAAAATTCTGCTATCTGATTAGCTTTAGCATTTACTTTGAATAAATAAATTGTGTTAAGGTTACAGGCACACCAATAGTATAAGTCATATGGTTTTTCAGACCTTTATGATGATGTTGGCCACGTGCCATTCATGGTGTTGCCCCTCACGGATTTAAACCTAGACAGGAGGGGCTTGCAGGCCTAAGCAGTAGGCTGTGTGGGAGTAGCAGGGGAGGAGGCATTTTGGATGTCTGGCTCAGCATGAAGCCTGTACTTTGCAGTTTCCTGTCTCTGTGGAAGCTGCAGCAGAAAATGATGCCAGAGTAGTTGGAATCATTTTTGCAGGGAAAACCTATTAGCTGGACTGTCCTGAATGACTGACAGTTTCCTTTCCCTTAGGCTAGTGGGGTCACAAAAGAGCCTAAGAGATCTTTATGACACTCAAGCGTATATACATTTTTTTTTTTTTTTCAGTCCTCTCTCCCTCTTGAAACTGTAAAGGAGTTAAGTTAGCATTGTAATTTTTTTTAACCCTTCCCATATAAGATGGCAGTATTTTACCTCTCTTTGCAAATAGGGTTTTGAATCTCACAGCAGCAGTAGTTTTTAATCCCTCATTGCTGATAGTAACAGCTGTGTTATCATGTGAAATGTAGCTTGTCTTCCACAAGTAAATGGTCTGCTTTCATTACTTGAGTATGTGAAACTTTTTTTAGTGGCATTTAACTGCCACGTAAATCAAAGGTCTTGATCCTGAGGAGCACCCTGCAAGACTAGACTCCTGGCAGAAAACGGATTGTTTTTGCAGTTTTCTGCAAAAAGTGGTCGGTTTTGTTCTGTGAATGAATGGGCAACATGGTTAAATCATATTGCTTTGCATGTACCATGCATAATAGAATAGGAGACTGTTACCTTTATGCGTGTGCTTACCTTAGAAAATTCTGAATTAACTTGGACATCTGCACAGGCTTCTCAAGACCTCCAGCGAACGTGCCTTGTGTGTTTCAGTGAGCTGTTTTTCAGCCTGCTTGGGTTAGTTGATTAAAAAAAAAAAAAAACTTACAATACTTTTATGTAAGTCAGAGGTGCAACCTCATTGGTTATTTTTATGATCTTTTTTTGCTTTGAGATACTGTCCCAGGTTATTTGAACTCTTTAGCAAGAGGTGACCCGAATGCATAAGGGCATGGAAAAGCTTGCTTGTGAAAAGGCTGAGCTATTTTACTTTTGGAAGTGAATGAGCAGGCGTAACAGTAAAGTATGAATGGTCTGGAAACAGCAGAGCTAGAGCTTCAGTCCTGCCTGTCCTTGTGATGGAAGAATTGGGGAGGAAAGGTGGGGGGGAGGGATGAATGAGGCCAAAAGTTAGGAAATCTGTAGCAATTACAAGGATATCCTTTCCATGCATCATGTAATTAGACTATGAAGCTCATCTGCTACAGGAAGTTGTTGAGACTGAGAATTAAACAAGATTAAAAAAGGAATTGGATAGATGATAACGAGTACAGATTTTTCTAAATATCTGTATGAATTAATACCATTTTAAAAATTGGTTGTTAGGATTAATCCCAAAATCCGAAGGTTATGTCTGATTAGCAACCAGAAGGAAATTTGACGTGTTCTTGCGCATTCTTCTGGCTCATGAGATACTGTCAGAGACACGATGCTAGGTAGTATTGATTTAGTGTCTGATTTCCTGGCTTTTCCTATACGTGCTTGTAAAGGAGGCTAGGAAGATTCGTGGCTACTTAAAAGTACAATATTTCATTTGCTTGAGTCCTGGATAATCCGTAAAAATAGTTTTAGGGAGTAGGGGTTCGAACATTAGGATTTACTGCAGTGCATGTCCAAATTGTATGGATGTCTGAGAACTACAAATTCAATGCTACACTTAGTCCTTTCTGTCCCAGCTTTTTTAACATAAGTTTTTCAGTCCAGTCAACATACATGCCTGGAACTGTAGCTTCATTTTCATTTTAAAATCATGTTGCCTTTTATTTATTTTGCTACCAAAAAAACCCCAACCAAACAAAAAACCCACCCTGTCTTGAGTCCCCAGACTCCTCTATAATAAGGTGCTTTAATTCAGAAACTTTGTGCCCAGATTGCAACGTATTAACAAGAAAAATTCTACCTCTCCAGGATGAGCCTACCAAATTTTGTCCTTTGAGCTTCATCCTCTGTAAATGGGCAGTCTTTTGCACACACTGTGAAACATCTATACTAAGATTAAACTATCTACACTCAGATACTATGTGGCTATATTACACTTGTAATAGGTCATATTACAATTTGGCTTTTGTTTTATTATTTACGAGGTGATTTTAGGTGTAAACTGCTGCTTTATAAGTGTGTTTAAATTTTGCTGAGGGTGTTCTACCTGAGGGCTACAATAGTAGAGTAAGCTTTAATGCTTATGGGAATAAAAAAGTTACTAGATCCTTTCAAAGGTGAATAAAAAAAGATTATTTGACCCTAAATATGATGAAAAACTCTTATGTAATCTACTTTACAGAAAGTGCCCACTGTAGTTTGAGTAGTGTTTGGCACCTGGAGCTTCAAAGTTGGCCTTTGAGGTGGGTTGTGAAGGAGACCAAAAATCCAGGAAAATACTAGCTGTTTCAGCTTTCTTTGGTTAGAGACGATATTGGCCCTAATTCCACGCTGCTTTCTGTAAAAGATTTCTGAGAGTATATTCTTAGAGGGGATAGAACGGGACATAGTAGTTCCCTCCTGTCTTTTGAAAATCATGGCTCTGTGTTTCTGGGGCAGTGGGTCTTCTGACTCCCTAAGTGGTGGGCACGAGGAATGGAAATGCGTGTTGCTGACTCGCTCAGGGCTCTGCCAGGCGCAGGGGAAGCCTTAGGACTGAAGCAACAAGATGCAATCCAGCAGAAATCCTGCTTTGATTGTAACAACAGAGCAGTTAACCCATAATTTACTTAAACCTTTGAGGTTTGGTTCCCAGTCATGGCCTAGGCGCCTGTGACAAGCGGCTTACCCTTGTTGGGGGTTTGTAAGCAGGTGGTCAAAGTACCTGAAAGCTCAGAGAGTATCACAAGAAGAAATACAGTTTTTCTTTCCATTTTTAAGAGATGACACAGTCCATTTTTTTTCCCTCACATGTGCATTTGGGCAAGACAAGGTGAATGAGCAATGGCATCGGTCAGCTTCAGTAGTAGCTTGCAGAGGGGTATTGGAAAAGGTATTTGACTCTTTTTTTTTTTTTTTTTTTTAAATGTGGTTTTAGGTTTGCAGTGGTCATGAACAAAGGGTGCCTGACAGTCTGTGCAGATCTGGTGTTTGAATTGTTCAGTGAAGATGGGGTTTGTAGAAGGCTGTTGTATTGTCAAGACCCGCTTTCTGTCTTTGATCCTAATATTTTACTGTAATTCTCTGTAGCATTACTTGTATCCTCCCTGATATCTTTAGTGGGTAAGGATACTTCACACAAAAGTGTTCTTTGTTTCACAGGCTTGATTTATTCACAGAGTAAGCACAGGAGGGTCCTGTAAGGAAGATTATATATATAGAATTTTCATAGAGTGCTTCCAGAAGGAGTTCGGGTTAAAGTCATAGACAGCTTTTGGTGAAGCATTTATAAATGGATTCTAAGAAGTTAATTTTCCTTGGACATACTCTTCTAACATAATTTCCAAATAGGACTCAGAAGTCTGAAAAACAAATAAAACACATGAACCACATCTTTCCTTCCACAGCTCCATGGTATCATTATTGCTTGGTGTGTTAGTGCCGTGGGGGAGCAGAGTATCCTTATTTCTGAAGAATTTTTTGTAGAATTTAGCTTTTAAAGGCTTTAGAGACTGCAATGCGTCTCTGCAGAGGTGACTAGGAAGTTCTCATTGCCTCAGCAAATCCAGGCAGACTTTTACTGCAGAGCAGAAAGCTAATCTTGACCAAAGAACAAGCTCTCCTCTTCTAGATTTAAGCCCCAGCTCTAAAGCTTGAAATAATTATTAGAGTTGCTCAACAAAATGCTGATGATGATGATGACATAAGCAAACACAGTTTTCATTGATGTCATTCACTCAAAATGCTGCACCGTTTTCAGCTGAAACTGAAAATTCCTGGCAGCAAAATGAAATGGCAAGTTCAGACCAAGCAATCTTGCATGGTAAGCAGGGCTAAAACTCATCTCTTCTTTCATGCTTTCAGTTGCTAAAAATATTTTTTTCTAAAATCCCACCGTCACACAGTAACTCCTGCAAATACTTACAGCAGTGGGGAGTTTCCCATTTCTGTGTGTATGGACCTGGCTCTGCTAGCTGCGGTCAGTCGGTTGTAGCTCAGCTCTGCCAAGGCCCTTCTCTATCATAGAAAAGACGCGCAGCGCTAGCTGAGTTTGCTCTTGAGGAGTGATGGGAATGCCTTGTTAGCCTAGACCTGGCGTGCTTATTTTTCAGGTCTTCTCAATATTTATGATATTACAGATGATACTAAAATGAAGAGTTGTGTTTTATGTATGGTGAGAAATAGAACTGCTTTTGGGTGACTGAAAGATGACCACTGCACTTCATGGGCTAACTGTGGAAATGAAGGTGGTCTTGCCAAGAGGAGAGTATGTGCTGTGGAGTGGACTAGCTGTTGCTTTATGGATACAGTTAGTAAAGGAGCTGCATTGTTTTTCAAATAAGTATCCAAAAAAAACCAACCACGAAGAAAAGCTGGCTATCTAAATGCTGAAGGCGTGTCTGCTCTTCGTTGAGTTGGCTTAGTTCATAGCCTTGAGGCTGACTGCTGAAGTAAAATTTACTTGATTTGTCAGAAAACTCTCTTTGGGTCCCCTGGGTGTTCTGGTTTATTTCCACAACAAAGGAAAATACAGAGTGCGTGATTAAGGTGCATGTTCTCATATGTTGTCCTCTGAGAGTATTTTACTGTTGGAAGACCCTGCTTGGCCACACGTGAAGAAATGAAGAATGATGGGAGCTAAAGATTGTAATGATTCCAAACGTCTGCAGGAAATACTCAATTGCGCTGTTATCACAAGTATGAATAGGCAATTCTTATGAAGTCTTGGCCTGAGTATTGGGGTTCCTTAAGGTTTCAACAGTTATGTTTATATTGGTTAAATCTTTGACCTTCAGTGGTACCTCTATTGTAAATTTTAGAAATCTGAAGCAGAGAACTTAATATTGCAGTGTGGTGATGGTGTGGTCAGTACTGTACAACAGTCAAAAAACCAACAAAGTCCATGCTCCAGGGCATTTGTGCTCTAAAAATAGAGATGATACAGTTCACATACATAATGGATGATCAGAAGATGAATTTGCTGCTAAGCAATGTAGTTAGAATACTGATGCCTTTAATAGCATTTTTCATCTAGTGTTTAAAAAATAGTGGGCTTGATATGAAGCACTCTACTTCTATATTCTGTCAGTAGCTTAAAAGGTAGTTTGTAAAGCACTTACCTCAGATAAGGTTTGAGGAATATCTTTTCTGATAATTGAACCAGTCATTGCATTTCTCATTTATTGGATTATTTTTTCCTTCTGGAGTTCTTTGGAATTGTGCCATGTTAGTGTTTCTCATAATCCTGGTTCTGTACCTGTAACACAGAAAATGAAAATGCCTTTTAAGTGGCATAAATCACTTTACATTTTATTTTTGGTGTGTACATGTACTGCTTGGAAAAAAAGGATGCTTGCAGTCTTAATGCTTTCACTCTTGTCATTCAGATTTTAATACAGGCCTGTTAGGTACCTGAGGAGTTTTACACAGAAGACAACAGTGAACAGTCTGGTCTGAACTAAAGCAGATAACATATCAGTAGCAAATAAGAGAGCCTTGAGTCTGTGGTTTTGAGTTCCCTCGGTCAGCTTGCTCTCCTGGCAGCCCATGTGAGATGCGGCTGTAGGACATAATGAAGTAACACGGATGTTCCAGGTCACCTGTTTTTAGCATAGAGCCTTTTTTAATAATGTTTACTTGATGATTTTCAAGAACAGCTGAGAATTTTTGCAGTAGGCATAACCGGTCTGGTGCTGTCAAATTGAAAAGGGTACATGAAGATATTTGGCTCTGAGATATTTTATTACTCTTCTGGCTATAAAACTGAATTAGTAAGAAGAGAGTTCAACCTGCCACAGCTTATTGCAGGGATATTTTCCGTTTCATTTTATTGCTCTTTGAGGATTTGATTTCTCGTTATGATAATACAGTTAATTAGTTGTGATGTCTCCCTAACACCAAGCCACAGTCACTGTTTTGCTTTTATGAATGTTAAACTGGTGCAGTGAAGCAGTGGAGGAAAAAAACCACAAAGGATGCATATGCCCTTTATTTAAATTGTGTGCACCTGTATTTGACAGACATTGACATTAAGTAAGCTCTGAGATGACTGATAATCATGTTAGCATGCTCTTAAAAACTTAATCCTCTTGAGCCAAGAATTGAATGTTATGGCTGGAGGTTTGTCACTGATGGGTTTGCTTTGTTTCATGATGGCGCGTTTCATCGTATAGGTTTGCTAAAGGATGCTGAGGCTGGGTTGTGTCGCTGTGCTTGCATCGCTGGGGTTCAGGCACAGAGCAACGCAGGTCTCGTGTTTCAGCAAAGGCACCTGTTCGTCTTTGATCCCGGGGATCCTGACCAGCAAAACTTCAAGTGGTTTTAATATATGAACAAGTGCCTATACATCAGTTTCGCCATGGCAACTGTTCATAGCCCATGATGAATATGACCGTTTAAAGTAGCTAAACTGAGTGAAAGAAAAGGATATGCTACTTTGTATCTAAGTTGGGGTAAAGCCTACAGACTGGCAAGTAAAATAAGCTCTTTGAAAGTGCTAATGGTGAGGAGTCTTAAATCAGATGCAGGTGTCCTTTCCCCTCTCCCTGGTCGCCTGTAACAGCCTTCTTCCTTCTGATTAGCCTTTGGGCAGCAGCGTGGTTTTGAGTTACCATAAACTTCTTGTCATACTGTACCTGATACACTGAGAGTTAATAATCTAGGTAATTTCAAATTTATTTCTTTTGTGTTGGTACTCTTTAAAAAAAATTATCAAGGTATATGCATTGTTTCAGTGTAGATTAAGAAAAATACCTACTGCTTTCTTTAGCACAACCCTCTTTCTCAAGCCACTCTTTTCCCTGGTGTTTCCTGCAGGTGTTCCGCAAGGATCTCATTAGTGCCATGAAACTACCAGATTCTCACCATGTCAACCCTGATGAATATTATATCTTTGCGGACACGTGGAAACAAGAATGGGAGAAAGGGGTTCAAGTTCCAGCCAGTCCAGAAACTATTCCACAGCCTTCTCTCAGGTAATGGCGATCAGACACAGATCACGTGCACAAAACGTCAACTTAGAGAAGATGGTCTCTCAAAAATAGGTTGTCTAAATGCAGTCAGCTTTTCTGTGTTATTATATTTAAATCTCCAATGCAGCAGCCTTCAGGCATGTTCTTAAACCGAACAAGTACCAATTTGGAAAACATTTCTGTGGCATTTCAGTCCAGATCTGGTTCTGTCTGTACACTGTTATAGTATCTACACTGTGAGTTTAAAAAGGGGATCTTTTTTCCTGAGTCACACGGTGCTATGGATTAAAATCTGTTTTCTCATTTGAGTATGGCGAGTTTAATAAATTAAAAATAAACCCAAATCTTACATATGTTACTTGTTACTTCCCTATAAGGCATGATGATACAGAGCAGTAGGCATGCAGTAGTTACTGATACCTGATAAAGTTACTCACTTGTTCGTATAATTTAATTTTGGTTATTGTTGGCAAAGCTTTAACCCTCTCTGCCTTCTCTCGCCACAAATAGCTGCTTAACATTATGGAAGTTCAGTGATCTCAGTTTCAGGAGATAGATAAATAACCTTTTGTTCTCTCACACTGTGCTTAGACTAGGAAAACATAATATGGTAGTCCTGCAACCCTTCCTGGTGGAAACAGAGTGTGTTTCAACATAGAAATGTTATTGCCAGCGTGGTCTTCGAGACGAAGATAAATGAATTGTCCAGTGAAAGCGCTGATGCCAGCATAATTTAATTTCCACTGGGGCTATTGTCAGTACCAAGTTATTAAAAATAAATATATTGCATCTCATACCAGCAGTATTACATTAGAGGAAAAAATTGCTATAGATTTGGCTGGACCAGAGAAAAGAAAAGCTCACAAGGGAACGGGAGGAAAAAATGAGCAAGGTAAAGGGGGAGGAAGAATGGCATAAGAACGTTGTTTGTGCTACATTGACAACCCACGTTGTCCAGTAAGAATTATGTGGGATACTGCTTGACTGCTGCCTGCTCCTTCTTTACTCCTGTTGCCTTATTTCCCACAGCTTTTCCTTTCTCCTTGTCCTGTGGAGGGTTAGCTCTAGAAAGTGTGCAGAGCGGCTCATGCATGGCACTGTTCCATCCAGTCGCTCCCTGGCTTCCTTTCACATGCAAGGCCTCTTGCATTGAATTCAGAGAAAGATTGACTTTATCTAGCTAAGGTCAGTCTTTCCATTCCCATAGGCTAGTTTACTAATCAAATGCTGTTTTATCTCTTAAAATAATTGAAAGATTGAAAACACCAGTATTTTTCTCCCTTGCTTCCTGGATGATTTTTAGCTGGTTTTTCCCCTTTACATTTTTGCTTGGCATCAGAATGGTTCTTACATAACAAAAATAATACATTTGTAACGTGGATAAAGTGTCACTTACAAAATAAGGATAGACTGTTTATCCCAAATGAAGAGCAAGCATTTCTCCACACACACACACACACTGCAGTAGAATAAATTAAGCTTTCGTGAAAATGATGGTATTTTCAAGAAATCAGTTGGCAAGATTTCCTTCTATCATTTGAGAAGAATATAGAACAAAAATTGTAGGGGTTTTTGTGCATAATACTTTCTGTGGGTTTCAAAAACACTTGCATCATTACACTAGTAGCATTTGTTAAATTGAAAATTATATGCACAGGCTTACATTTTAAAAAGGATTCTGTATACGTAGCAAACCTTAGCACATTTTGTGTGAAGAAATGACATTTACAGAATCCTGTCTCCCTAGCCTGGCTACACTTACGGGCTAGTTTAAAATCTGTGAAACACTAGGTTTCTTTGCACTTACAGCAAATATTTCATGTGTTTCAAGGATGGGTCTTAAAAAGCTGTAATTCTCTATTTCTTTTTTTACTTTCACTCTAGGGTTGTAGCAGAAAAGGTGAAAGAAGTACTGTATACACGACCTAGGAAATACATCCACTGTTCCAGCCAAGAGCCCACAGAACCAGGTTACATCAACATTTTGGAACTGGCAGAATCTGTGTGTCGCTATGACTTGGATGACATGGACATCTTTTGGCTTCAGGAGCTAAATGAAGAGCTTACAGAAATGGGTAATTTCACAACACATTCTAATTTTAAAAGCAGCAGTTAATTTCTGCTGTTTGAGTTGTAGTCTGCTGTGTGAGATCTCTTAAAGATCGCGGAATGAGAATTGAATGGAAATGCTAAGAAAAACAGGAGGGTAAAAATGCTTAAAATAATTACTTGCTCGATCGGTTAATGTTTTATATGTTACCTGTTGTGCCTAAAAACTTATTCACATCCAAAATCATGTGCAACTTCTGCAGTCTGAGGCAGGAGAGAAAAAGCCCATACCAGGTGCAATTAATTTTAGGACTTCAAAAGTTAAAAATTTTGTGTAGGAAAAGCAGATGTTTCCATGTCTTAAACTTGAACATATTATTGCTACAAATTCAGAGTTCTGAGGAGCTTGCGTGCTGGGTTCTTAAAAGAGTAATTAAGTTTCACACATGTTAGCCCGTTTAAAATCAGCGAAGTAAACTTCCTTTTTTCCATGCAAGTTATGGGTATAGAGGGCTATGAGGGGGACTGAGCTATGGAAAATAATCTTGGAATTATCACTGGAATAACTGAGTTGTGGTGGAATAGCCTGTGTGGCTGGCATTCTTCCATGGATGATTGCAGGTCCTTTAGGAAGGACAAGTGGGCAAAAGAGGGAGATACTTGTCATCTCCTGGATTTGCTGTTCACAAACAAGGAAGAACCTGTAGGGATGTGATTATCGATGGCAGCATTGGCTGTAGTAGCTATGAAATAGTGGTGACTGAGATCCTGAGGGGAGTGAGGAAAGGAAGTAGCCTTCTCGTCCTGGACTTTAGGAGAGCGGGTTTCTACTTATTTGGGTAACTGGGAGGTGGGATCTGGTAGGCAGCTCTGAAGAGTGGAACTGCTGAAGAGAGCTAGCCCCTGACATTAAGGACAGTCTCCTCCAAGCACAAGAAAGATCCATCCGGACATTCAGGAAAACAAGTGGGTGTGTCAGGAGACCGGCTTGGTGAAGGAAGGAACTCATGACTGAGCTCCAGTGCCAAAGGATGTATGTCAGGGGTAGAAGCAAGGACAAGCTTCACAGGGATGCTGTTAGCAAAACCAGAGCTTTTCTGGGGGCAGATCTCCATCCATGGACATTTTCAAGATCTGACTAGACATATCTCTTGAGCAACAGCCTTGTCCAGGTTCACTGTTGACTCTGCTTGGAGCCAGGGATTAGGCTGGAGCCCTCTGAAGGTCCCTTCCCACCGGAATGGTTCTGTAATGCTTTTAATTCAGGGAGTGAGAAAATACTCAGGCATCGGAGAGAACAGTTTAATAGCAGAAGACGCTTTTTATCAGCAGTCATTTATCTTTTCCATCTCCCTGTTTAACGGTTGCAACAAGGAATTCAAATTAGTAGCCATATTCTTGTGCATAGTCCAGCAGTTAAACTGTTAGCCTCTGATATTAATACTACATGAATATCCCAACCTTTGAAGGTCTGAGTAAATAGTGAATTATGGGCAGCAGCAGCATTTTTGACTGAGGATTTTGAGAGGATGCAGTTTGGGAATTTCTTGTAGCTGTGACCATAGTAGAGTTTCTTATGCAGTGTATGTCCTGAAGCTGCAAGCTGAGGACCACCTTTTTAAGTGGTTCTGCTTATGCTAAGTTTGATTAGTGGTAAGTGTATATAGCATGTGTAGTGTTCAAGTGAACAGACAGTATGGATTGCCAACAGTATATTTATCTACTATTTTTTTAAAAAAAACCAACAAAACAATAAAAGCACTTTTCATATCCATCGTGCTGATCACTCTAGTAGTGTACTGGATGGTACTGGGTGGTGGCAACTTCTGTATCTGTCGTGGTTTAACCCCAGTTGGCAACTGAGCACCACGCAGCCACTCGCTCACCCCCCCCCCCCCAGTGGGATGGGGGAGAGGATCGGAAGGGTAAGAGTGAGAAAACTCGTGGGTTGAGATAAAAACAGTTTAATAGGTAGAGCAACAGTCACGCACGCAAGCAAAGCAAAACAAAGGAATTCATTCACTACTTCCCATGGGCAGGCAGGGGTTCAGCCATCTCCAGGAAAGCAGGGCTCCCTCACGCGTAACAGTTACTTGGGAAGACAACCAGCACCACTCCAAACGTCCCCTCCTTCCTTCTTCTTCCCCCAGCTTTTATACTGAGCATGATGTCACGTGGTATGGAATGTCACACGGTATGGAATATCCCATTGGCCAGTTTGGGTCGGCTGTCCTGGCTGTGCCCCCTCCCAGCTTCTTGTGTCCCTCCAGCCTTCTCAGTTGGTAGAGCATGGGAAGTTGGAAAGTCCTTGACTAGTATAAACACTACCTAGCAATAACCGAAAACATCAATGTGTTATCAACATTGTTCTCACCCTAAATCCAAAACACAGCACTGTACCAGCTACTAGGAAGGAAATTAACTCTGTCCCTGCTGAAACCAGGACAGTATCTTTATAAGTTCTAAAGTGTTCTTGATGAGTTTTATTTCCTAGGGAGTTAGTCTTCAGGAGAACATTGTGTGTAATTTTCAAGGAACATTGTGTGTTAATTTTGGATGTCATTAGTGTTTCTTAAAGTGATGGAGGAGGAGGGAGGGTTGTATGGGAGCAATATGTATGGGAGACAGAAACTGCTGTCTGTCTTTTATGCTGTAGTGTTTTCTTCAAGGAGCAGTCTTGTGTTTTATATACAACTTAAACTTTTACGCCAGTAGTAGTTCTTGTATTTATAAGATAACGCTACAATTAGCCAGTGAGTGAAAAAGGTTTTATATTTTTATTTTATTTTTTTATTTTTAGTATGTGTCTACTGTGTCTACTGCTTTAGTTGCTAGAAGTTGTCCTTCTCTCTTCCTGCATCTCGAACTCGGTCAGAGGCACCTGACTGTCCTGTAATTCCCCTTCCCTATTCTTTGTTGCAGGTTGCGGGCCCCTGGATGAAAACACAATGGAAAAGACAATTGAAGTGCTGGAACGGCACTGTCATGAGAACATGAATCACGCTATTGAGACTGAAGAAGGATTGGGTATTGAATATGATGAAGACGTCATCTGTGATGTGTGCCGGTCCCCTGACAGTGAAGATGGGAATGACATGGTGTTTTGTGACAAGTGTAATATCTGTGTCCATCAGGTTAGTGCCTGCAGAAATGTTGACGCTGTCCTGTGTTCTTAGTTTACCGTGGCAAGTGTGGAATTTGAACTAGTATTAAATGTTAATTTGGAGGGCTTTGATTTTCTAGGCATGAAGAGTGGTACAATACTAAGTTGAATTTTTGTACCCTGACAGTTGCAGTAGATTAAGTGGCCTAGCATGGTAAATATGTGGACGTCTACAGTCTAATAGGAACATGAAGTGTGTTCTTGGGACTTGCAAGTACTTTTTCTGTGACCATAAACAATTTTTCCGCTATTATTAAACCTGCTTTTGAAGATAGACAGAGCAGGAAATGCTGGCTTGCCCTACATGTGAAGAATCTAAAGATCATTTGTTTGAGAGCTGGGGTTTTTCCTCCTTGACTGTCTAGTTAATTGGCCAGATGCAGGCTGTCCAAATTTAGCTATCTGAAACCACATGTAGGCACTTTAACAGACTGATCTTTTATAGAAGGCACAAGCACCTGCAATAACCGTGCTCTCAGTCTGAACATTGCTCACGTTTATAGCATTTCAGATGTAGCCAAGACTTTACACTGACTGAGCTCAGCGTAGTCAGGCAGAGGTATCCTTAGAGTCAAAAAAGGGATATGAATCCTGTGGTTTCCGTGTGTCCTGTTCTGGAAGGGGTTTTTGCTATGAATTGAAAAGAGACTAAGAAGGTTTTTTTTTAAAATGTATTTTTGTACCGACTGCAAGTAATACTCGGAAAACGTATCTGGCTGAAAAAGGACCTGTCATCTCCCTGCTCACAGTGGGCTGGCTTCCAGCCCGGCTGCTTTTCTGATCTGATTCACTGCGTGAAGCAGCCACGTGAGCCTGAGTGCCAGTAACACGGCCAGTGACAGGAATACGGCCAGCAGCTGGGCCGCCTGCTTCAGCCCCTGCTTGTGCCTGTTCAAAAGTAATGATGAATTTGCAGTCGGAGGCTTGTGGTTGCCTGCTGACAGCTGAGCTTGAGCTGGTGACCTGCTGCCTCCTTCCTCCTGACCCTTCCCCATTCTGGACCTGCCTGAAACAAACTGGGGAGTGTGTCTGGGCTAGAGCTAATCCTAACAAAAACAACAAAAAAACCATTCTGTTTTTAATCTGGATCGGCCCTGGTTCACCACATAGCCTCAGGTCTGTTTGCTTGTCATCACACAGTTTGGAGGTGGGGGGTAGGAGGAGTGCGAGAGATTTCCTCCTTCATGGTGTCCTCTCGTGGCAGCTCCAAGACACTGTGAAATTACTGGTTTAGTAGTCTAGGCCTCCTCCACTCATTAGTTGGATTAAATTAGAAAATAGTTTCAGTCCATTTCCAACCACCTAAATGTGATCTTAGGTGTAATGCCTCTTCTGCATTAATAATAGAAAGAATGCTGGTGGGAGCGTGCCACATAAGAGGGAAAAAAAACACTTGTAAAATTTAGATTACAGCTCCCCCTGTTGGGTTTTTACAACGGTCATCACATCAAAATAGCGTTTAGGTTAGTCAGGCTTGGTGTTTCCATAAAGCAGGATTTAATTCAGGAAAGTCCCCATCTCTACAGGCCTGATATAAATGTGCAATGTTTTATGATACCGCTTCATATTAAATACTGAGATCTTATAATCAGAAGGCTGGGAAGGCAAGTGTGGGAATTTTATACTAGATTTGAATCTGAAAGACTGGTTACAGGTAATGATCCTGTTCTGTTGAGGCTTTCAATGTTACTGTTCCCAGAGACGGTGTTAGGAATGGTGGGATTTCCTCTGAAAGCCATCCTTTTGATAAAGCTTTTATCTGGAACAGCTGAGTGGAATTAGACCTTGGTGGCAGCCAAGGGTTTCAGATACACTCAGCTTTAATATGCGTGTATGTATGTACAGCAGGATATATCTAGGTACACGTGTAGTTAGCCATTAAGAACTGCTAGGAATTAGAATCAGAAAGCAGACTAATTTTTTTCTTTTTCCGCTTTGTTTTTAATTCTCAAACCTAGCAAAACTTAAGAAATTTCTCATTTTCTGAGGGGTTAAGTGCAATACTCGGGAAATAGGCATAAAACCCAGCACCTCATAATTTCAGTATATGCCATAATTTTTGTTGCAATGTCATATAAATATTTAAAGTAACAAACAATTCACAGAACTGTAACCAGAAAGGTAATTTAATATTGCAGGAAACGGTCTTCAGTCAAACAGCTCATATCCCTTCACATCTAAACAGAATTATGTTAGAGTATACAGTTATTAGTGGTAGGAAATGGTGATTTTAAAAAGGGTTAGATGCAGAAGCTAATTTAAAGAAATGTCTACGTTTTTTGCTTCAGAAATTTAAAAGTCGCTAAAAGGAAAGATGAAGGTTCTTAACACCAGTGGTGGCGTGCTGTCACAATGGGTATGTTTTACACTATAAACAAATAATACCAGCACACATTTTAAAAAGAAACCGGCATAAAAAGACTTTGCTTTAGAAGCTGTTTATCTCTTTGATCACTTGACTTGTTTTAAGGTAAAGAAATTAGAGAAGGATTAAATAAAGGCCAAACTGTGCCTTTAGTATTTGAAAGATTTGGTCCATATGAATTTTAATGCTTGTGTGTGAAATCATATCAGCTCAATGATCTCAATACCTGTTTTCCTCCAAGGCATGCTATGGGATCTTAAAAGTACCCGAAGGGAGCTGGCTGTGTCGCACCTGCGTCCTGGGAATACATCCTCAGTGTCTCCTGTGTCCCAAAAGAGGAGGTGCCATGAAAGCTACTAGGACGGGGACCAAGTGGGCACATGTGAGCTGTGCTTTATGGATTCCAGAGGTAAAAATTTCTGCCTGCCTCTTTTGTATCGTAGACTCTTCTCTGTCCTCCTCCTTCTCATTCCCTCTTCTGCCTTTTTATGTTCTCATGATTTAAGGTGTCTGTCTGGCTTAATACCAGACTTTATTCTGATGAGTCTGCACAGTCTGTGGGGACTGGGAGAGAGTCCAGTTTATGTTTCATTAATTAATCACTTTGTTCCCTCCATTTACTCAGCAGTCACTTCTCGGTGTCATTATGGTATCTGAGTGACCTGCTAGAAAGGGTTACTGATGTAAGCTAGTGTTCACTGTACAACTGCAGCTTCATTGTCTCTCTTATTTTCTGATTAATTTGTGTGCTCAGTTAGGTGTATAATTTGCATGCATATATCCACTCTCTCCCCCCACCCCCCTCAAAAAAAAAAAAAAAAAAGAACCCCTCCTATTGCATTATTTGTGTAGGATGGACTCTAAGATTTGTAGTTAAGGGGTTTTTTGAACGAAATTTTTTCTAAATGGTGGGGAGATGAGGCTTTTTATCTACTATGTTATATTTTATAAGTAAAGGCTTTTTTGGTACATCTGTGCATACATAATGGAGAGTTTAATAATGAAGCTTTACACTTATTCATCTATTTTGAATCAAGTTTAACATCACATTATAATTCTGTAAATCAGAATGTGCACTCGTGTATAGGTGGGGTTTGTGTTTAACTTTGTACTTGGAATACTTCTGTTTTCCTTCTGGTAAGATCCACAGATCCATTACGGTGGGTGGTTTAATGTGAGGTGGTAGCCAGATCTGTCAGCACCATGACATTAGGGGGATGGATGCCTTATTTTCTGAACCTACTGCTCCCCAGCACAGCCAGGCCTCACGTTTGCAAAACTTTGAGGAAGACGTTAAGATTCTGGGTATTTTTTTTAACATAGCAACCAGATGCAATGTGTAATTCCTCGCTCTGTCTCAGGCATATATCTGTTTTTCAGGGAGGTTATCTTTGCAGTTGCACTTTTCTTTCAGGCTTGCTTGTAGTTCCTGGCATCTCTTCCACCTTTAAGGAGAGAGGAGTTGAGAAAAAAATAAAAGATTTATTTTAAAATTTAAAAAAAAAAAAAAAATCTCCTGACCTTTCCTCCTGTACTTACGAAGTGTCTTGGCTGGAAGCTCTCCTGGCTCTGAGGAGACTGGTTTTCCTAAGAGATCCTTTCTGCATGTGGTTGCCTTGATGGTCTCGCCAGCAGAAGAAGAACTGGCAGGTTTGGGAAGCAGGTGATGGCAGGGCAGGAAGCACACGCTGCCTTCCCGCCTGCCCACCTCCCTCCAACTGAGGGAGAGAAGCTGCCGGGGGAGCACCCAGGTGGGAGAGCTCAAATCCGGCTGCTCCCACAACCCATTTGGTGGCTCCAGGCCTCTCCAGGCCTCAGGCACCTCATCCCCTCCACACCAATGCCAAGTGTGTCAAGGTATAGCAAGGAGGTGACACCTGCCAGTAGGGGCAGGAAATGCCTCTTGGATCCATCCTCTCTCTCTGTCTCCTGCATTGTCACTTGTAAAACAATTCAGTCACTGGAGAAACCAGAGAAACCTTTGGGAATCTCTGCTAAAATGGCAGGTCAGTTCCTGTCTGGAGTCACTGTGGCCTTACGTGCTGCGGGGGCCAAGAAAAATGCAGAGTTTGAAAACCTGGGGATGGATACTTTGGGGGGGAATGTGTATTCTCGTATACCTATTTTTCTTCTCCCCAAGATAGTAGCACACTAGAACTTCCCAAAAAGAAACAGATGAATTATAAAGTCACTGCCATTTCCTCTTGTGGCCCTAATAAAATGGAGCAAGGCAGAATGCAGAGAGGAATGGGCTATAAACATGTCTGTGCCTTGTGGTAAAAGGTTCGAAGAGAGGGACTTCATGAGTCACCAAGTATAGGCTAGCATTGTTGCAGGTAATTGCACCAGGTATTTTCCTTCATTAACTCATTCACCACTGTCTTAAAATGTTTTTTCTTCCCTCCCTTGTGAGCTAATGCTGTCAAAAGGCTTTCTTGACCCTCACTTGACTGATTGGGATGTTTGAAGGTTTTTACTTTCCAAAGTGTACCTATTGTTGGTTTATATCTTTTTATTCTTCTGCCTTTATTGTCTTTTACTGTAAATGTGTAGTCTATTTCATGTTTTCTTAAAAGACATTCTTTTAACAAAATAAAAAAAAAGGAAACACCGAGACCAGAAAACTTACACCGAGTGTTTTGAAATTCAAGGTCCTTCTCTGCCTTAGATAACCCATTATAGTTACGTCCTCCTTCAATCAATGTGGTGTTAGCTGAAGCAGAAAGTTATTTTTCCTTGCTACAACTGGAAGGATATCAAATTGACTATCCTTAGCTGCTGTTGTGTGTGGCTGTGCCCCAGCCACTGGGCTGCCCTTCCCAGCCACCAACGCATCTAGATCATTGTGCACTCATGCAGCTGCTGGTGGCAGGTTAGCAGAGGACGGCAGGGTGACAACTGAGATGGCAGCTCATGTGCATAACAGTTGCAGAGAAGAGGCTTCAACAGCCCATTGTCTTCACTCTCTCCCACTCTTAAAACTTCTTCAGAGTACAGCAGTCAAAATGTAACCTGACACAAAGTGAAGAAATAAGGGAGAAAAAAGCTACATGTTACGGCAGATGTATCATTTCTGCCTTGGGATGGGAGGAATGAAAAGGTTGGCGTCTCCGCTCTCTGGATCCTTCATGAGCAGCGAAGTTCAAACAGACTTTGCCTTGACTCCTCTCTTTGAATATCAGAAACATGCAGGCAGCATGAGGCCAGTATAAATAAATTGCACCTGACTCTGTAAGCACCTCTTTGTACTTTTACAAAGTGGGGTAATATAAACAGGCAGCGTTACAAGCTGAATGGACAGCATTTCCAACATAAATGTTTCCTGACCTTATGAGTCCTCTCTGGGGAAGTAGCAGGGAGAGCATTAAAAGGGGCAGAGAGGGACAGGGAGACGGTCTGTGTAGATTCCCAGCTCCTGCTGGGAAGCATGGTGGAAAGCTGGTATTACTCAGTCTCCAGAAAAATTCACTGAAGATTCTGGTTTCTTTTTGAAAGGAATATAGACAACCTGACAAGTTGATATAATCCCTTAATTCCCAAAGGAAGTCTTGCCTTTTAGTGTAGTGGTAACTGGGATGAGAATTGCAGTCAATCTTTGTACAGTATTGTTTCAGAAATACTTGTGCAACTTGTAACCAGCTCTGTTTTGAGCAAGGTCAAGTTAGGTTGATGAAAGGCTCTTTCATTGTGGAAGCAAAAAAGCTGCATTTGATGATGTTTAAGAGTGCTGGACGTGATTTTGTGGAACCATTCAAGTGTTTCAGGGACAGCTTTGTCACTTACCCACCAATTTATAGGAAGGCCAAACAGATTAAATTGTTTGTCATCTCTACCTGATGAGGGCATCACATATTGCCTGCCTATTCTCCTTCTTGTCTGGTAAAAACTGGACCCTCTCTGTCCTAATGAAGACTTCTGGAAATGCCATGCAGCAGGTTGACCTCAGTATATTCCAGAAGATATGGCTTGCAGTTGGGGGACCAGAGGGTGAAGTACTATAACAAATATAAATCTTATTAGAGTCAATTTATATCATTAATTCATGAACTGCTGATCAACTTTTTTAAATGTGGAAATGATGAACCAACTCATCTCTTGCAAAGCTGTTTTTTCTACCTACTTAAATGATCCTTAGAGCAATGCAATGATAAGGAGAGAGTAGCAAAAATACCCAGTTTGAGCATAGCAACTATGACTCTCGGACTTGATTGACTTAGCACTGCTATATTTGGATAAGTCTACCTCACAGAGGAGGTCTGCTGAAACAACACCTTTTCTTCTCAGGGATTAAGCAGGTTTTAAAACGAATATGTGCATCAAGTGATTGTTGATGTACCCCAAAAGGGAAGCTAGAAAATTCAGTTTAGGCTACTGGCTCTTGTAAAGTCAACGGTTTAATTATCACATGTTAAACTAATTCATATAACCTGGATTTCCATAGGAGAGTCTTATTATGGAGGTAATCTATGAAAACTACTGTAGCATAATGCTCTTAAAGCTTTCTAGGAAAAAAAATTGCTGTTCAAATCTCAACCTTAACTGATTTCTTAAGGAATCAGCTTTATTCTGGCCTCACAGTGCCACAGAGCATGAGCTAGGAACCTTCTTCCTTTGAATTCTTAGATCTGACCCCTTTGAGAAGAGGCCCCTATCCCACCACTGGAAATACAGGTCTGCTCTGTTCAGGTGAATTGTTCACAGAAAGTGTGGAGATGTTTCTAGCTAGAATCAGCATTGTATTTCTGGTTCAGGCAGGTAGCCCTCCAAAGCACACAACTGCTAAATCCAAAAAGTGCTATGTAAGCATCAAAATCCAAGCTTTTGGAGACTGGCATTCTTGGGACAGAACAATTGTGTCGCTGAAATCTTCTGCCATGTGCCATTCTCATACTGGCCCAGCTCTGCATGTTGGTCATTCAGAGCTGGCCAACTTTCTGTTTCAGCCCTTGGATGAAGCCTGTCTGTCAGGAGTGGCTCAGGGATGCCTACAGAGATAATTTATGTCTGTTTTGGTGTTCAAATTATGGAAGACAGTCCTTGTCTCCCAGTATGGACAACAGGCAGCTGAGAAATTTCTATCACAGTGGATATGTGGACGTTAGTATAACAAAGAACAGGAAAAGGTATCCTGTGCTTATCTGAATTTTTTTCTTTCTTTTAGTATTAATATCCATAATCTGGTCTACCAGAGACAAATGGATCATGCAGACTAAGTATGTGAAAACTGGCACAAGAGAATATGCCATGCTTTGTAGTAAGAGAAGTTTGTTGTATTCTTTCTCAAATTATACTTCATACAATCTGTAGTTAGGAAAGTGTATTAGAATCACCTCTTGCATTAGGAGCACTCAGTGGAGAGGCAGAGCTGGGAAGCAACGCTTTCCCTGGCTGCTGACTGATAGATCTGGTTCTGCCCCAAACTGTGAGCTGTCAGAAGTAGCTATTGTAGCAGATCTGTGGATCTTAAAGAAGGAACTTTTCAGGTAAGTATGAGTAAGTGTTCCTATTTTGTTCATAGTAGCTTGTATTTTGGTACTTTTTAAGTTAGACCTGTTAAAGCAGCACAGAAAAAAAACCAGAATGGAAAGGAAATAAACTTAAGCATAATTTACTGTGGTCTCTCAACTGGTTCATAACAAGGCACGCTGTAGATGCCTCAAATGTTTTGGAAAATTGCAACTTCTAGCCACCAGGTTAAACTAGTAGTATTCCACAATATTGTTTTCATGTGGGATCTTTTAGGGTCCCTGGCTAAGAAGTATGAGCACATGGAGATCTCACAGCGCGATAAATGTGTGGTCATATTTCTTCTTCTGGTATTACTGGAGAGCTTGTTTTTATTGCCTTGATAACTGCTTTCCATGCTGTTTTTTTGTTTACAGGTTAGTATTGCTTGCCCAGAAAGGATGGAGCCAATCACAAAGGTGTCTCACATTCCACCAAGTCGATGGGCTCTAGTGTGTAGTTTATGCAAACTGAAAACTGGTGCTTGCATTCAGGTACGTACTTGTCCTGCAGTAACTCTTGAGTCTGTGTGAGAAGGGCAATTTCAGTTTTGCATTTTGTTCTTCCTGTGTTCAGAGATGCTTTACAATGCAGATGACCACTGGATAGATGGCTACTTCTTCATAGCTTTTTGCTATCAAATTAGTTCACTAGCACAGAGATTTAGGAGTTAGTCTGAGTTGCCTTCTTTTGAGTAAGGTTAAGATGTGTAAGGACTGCTACTATGTGGGTCAGAGATGGATAGAAAGGTCCTTCCGTTGAACACTGTTCACAAATGAGAAAATACTAAATCGGGTGACACCAACTTCAGAGAGATCAACAGGTATTTTTAAGAATGCTTAGGAAATATGTTTTTGTAGGGATGGACTTTTATGTAATTAAGATAATTCTGTCCTTTTTTCTGGTTTGTTGCTGTTAGTGATTGAGGTTTTTTGTTTTCTTTTGTCTGTAGTGCTCTGTGAAAAGCTGTATCACTGCCTTTCATGTCACCTGTGCCTTTGAGCATAGCTTAGAGATGAAGACTATCCTGGATGACGGGGATGAGGTCAAGTTCAAGTCATATTGTCTAAAGCACAGCAAGAACAAACAAAATTCGCTGCCTGACATTGATGAGCACCCCAAGAGCGTGTCAGACCAGAAGCAAACAGAGAGCGAGAAAACCAGTTTGCGAGCCCAGAAACTCCGAGAGCTGGAAGAAGAGTTTTACTCACTAGTTAAAGTGGAGGATGTTGCAGCAGAGCTGGGCCTTCCTAAACTTGCTGTAGACTTCATCTACAATTACTGGAAATTAAAGCGAAAAAGTAACTTTAACAAACCATTGTTTCCTCCCAAGGAGGATGAAGAAAATGGCTTGGTGCAGCCAAAGGAAGATAGCATTCATACTCGCATGAGGATGTTCATGCATTTGAGGCAGGACCTAGAGAGGGTAAGAGCTTAACTGGTAAAGTTCTGAAAAACTGTTTGCAGGTGAGGAAGGTCTTTGTTCATGGACAAAAGTAGGAATGGGGGAAGCACAGGGAGGTGATTATTAAAAAAAAAAAAAAAAAAAAAAAATAGTAAGGCCTTCAACTCCAGTCTTTTGGTGTGCTGCATTGCCTGCTGCAGAAACTTTCAGGAACTGTCCCTTCTCAGTCTAGTGAGAGATCCAATGTGAAAGGAGTGCTTCCTGACCTGCTTAGAGGTTATTCCTTTATGTATTTTAAGATGCATGTTTCTATGCACAATGGACATATTTGCTAATTGACTCTTTGATTTCAACTTCAATTGAGTAAATGTTTAAAAAAATTGAGTAAATTTATTTGACCCAGCTGTAGTAGTTGCTAGTGGTACAGATTCAATAACAAAAAATGTTTCGTTATTAAACGAAAGCAAGTGCAAACAGCGAAGGAATGGGGCGGGCTTTACAAGTTCTTATCTTCCACCTTCTGTCTTGGGACGGAGGGACTCTTGATTTGTACTTAAAAAGGTGTTTTGTAATGGTTATAATAGAATGGTAAATATTAGCCAATTCTGGGTTTGGAAAAATCAGTTTGCATAGGTAAAGCAGTAAGTATTCTTTGGTGAGTGTGCATTAAGCTTTTGGAGAATCCTAAAAATATATTAAAGCAGAGCTTCTCACCCTCATGGTTTGAAGGCAAGTAGGTGAAGTCCTAGATGGTTAACTTCCACGGTGACTTTATGGCTCTGCACACACAGAAGAATGCTGGCCTGTACTCATACCACTTCCCGTGACATCTGAGCCAGGAGTCTTACCTCTCTTCCTGGCCAGCATGCTGGTGTCAGCTAGTCCCAGGTAGCGGGCAGGCTGAATCGCTTGTTGCTGTCTTGACTTAGATGCTTTCACTGCACGTAGCTGCCTTAGGTGCTACGGTTGGTTGGCGGTCTGAAAATAACCCACTGAGCCTACCACTGCTTGTGGCTTTACTGAGAAGGAGGAAAAGGAAATTATCTTTTTATCAGTAGCTAGGTGGGCTCTTATCAGATTGCCAGCTAGCTGGTAGTTTGAAAAGATGGAGTCCTTCAGCAAAATTCAGAGCAGGAATTTATTAGGAAGGCATATGTAGTGCCTTTTTCCAGCAGCTGATGGGAGAGGAAGCCAGGCTTGTTACCACTCGGAGGCTGCCCATTAGATTGGCCCGTTAGCTAGTGATCACCTGCAGTTTTCAAGTGCTAAGAGATAGGCAGTGAATGTAAAAAAAGGTAACAAAATAAAGTAGGTGTACTAAATGTGATATGGAGACGAGACATTGGAGAAGAGGGGAAGGGAAAACAGAAGAGAGAAAATAGTGTTGTAAGAAAAGGGAAAACCATATTGGGAAGAGAAGAGCATGAAAATACAGGGAGATGAGTGTCGGAGCTGAGATTTGTGCTTGTCAGTCTAACTGTTGTCTTGAATCTAGTCATAATCAAGCTCAGACCTCCTTTTCCAGGAGCACTTTGGATACGGATCCTTATTTTTAAAAAAATCCATAACATGGCTTGAATGGAGGGTTGGGATTTTGGTGTATGGGTTTCTGGTTGTTTTTTTTTTTCTTTCTTTCAAGAAACCATTTCAAGCTTTTCCTTTTTCTTGACAAGTGGTTGATTTGCATCAAATTTTGTTAAAATTGATGTACTTATTTTGAGTGGAGGTACGTAACAACCCCATGCAACGCTACAGGCTTGGGGAAGAGTGGCTGGAAAGCTTCCTGGCGGAAAAGGACCTGGGGGTGCTGGTCGACAGCCGGCTGAACATGAGCCGGCAGTGTGCCCAGGCGGCCAAGAAGGCCAATGGCATCCTGGCCTGTATCAGAACTAGTGTGGCCAGCAGGACTAGGGAAGTGATCGTGCCCCTGTACTCGGCCCTGGTGAGGCTGCACCTCGAATACTGTGTTCAGTTTTGGGCCCCTCACTACAAGAAGGACGTTGAGATGTTGGAGCGTGTCCAGAGAAGGGCAACGAGGCTGGTGAGGGGTCTGGAGAACAAGTCTTCTGAGGAGCGGCTGAGGGAACTGGGGTTGTTTAGCCTGGAGAAAAGGAGGCTGAGGGGAGACCTCATCGCTCTCTACAACTCCCTGAAAGGAGGTTGTAGCGAGGTGGGTGTTGGTCTCTTCTCCCAAGTAACTGGCGAAAGGACGAGAGGAAATGGCCTCAAGTTGCTCCAGGGGAGGTTTAGTTTGGACATGAGGAAAAATGTCTTTACTGAAAGAGTGGTTAAACATTGGAACAGGCTGCCCAGGGAAGTGGTGGAGTCCCCATCCCTGGGGATAATTAAAAAAAGACATGTAGATGAAGTGCTTAGGGACATGGTTTAGTGGTGGACTTGGCAGTGTTAGGTTACGGTTGGACTTGATGACCTTAAAGGTCTTTTCCAACCTAAATGATTCTATGATTCTATACTTCGTACTTTGAAACAGCTGTCTCAAAGTTTCTGAACTTCCTGTGCCATGAGATTTTTCTGCGTTCATGTCTTGGGATGAAAATAAATTTGGGAATCTTGGAATTTCCTTTCTGGGGAGAGAGGTTCCAGTTCTGAACAGATGGAGTTGAGTGCTGGGGGAATTATATTTGGCAAATATCTTTCAACCAGCCCCTACACTGTTTCTGTGTTCTGAAATCTCTTTTAAGTGTTTATCAAGAACTTTCAGTGCCCCTTCCCGTTCTCATTACATTAGGTAGAAATATTGCTGTTAACTCAAATAGTGAAAGTAGAATTATGTGGAACCGAATCATAGAATCACAGAATGGTTGGGGTTTGCAGGGACCTTCAAAGATTACCTAGTCCAACCCCCTGCCATGGGCAGGGACATCTTCCACTAGACCAGGTTGCTCAAAGCCCCATCCAACCTGGCCTTGAACACTTCCAGGCATGGGGCATCTGCAGACTTCTCTGGGCAACCTGTTCCAGTGTCTCACCGCCCTCATTGTAAAAAATGTCTTCCTTATGCCCAATCTAAACCTACCCTATTTCAGTTTAAAACCATTGCCCCTTGTCCTGTCACTACAGGCCCTGGTCTCTCTCTGTCTTTCTTATAATCCCCTTTCATAAAATGAAAGGCCGCAATAAGGTCTCCCTGGAGCCTTCTCTTCTCCAGGCTGAACAACCCCAACTCTCTCAGCCTGTCCTCAGAGGAGAGGTGTTCCAACCCCCTGATCATCTTCGTGGCCCTCCTCTGGACCCGCTCCAACAGGTCCGTGTCCTTCTTATGCTGAGGGCTCCAGAGCCGGATGCAGTACTCCAGGTGGGGTCTCACCAGAGCAGAGTAGAGGGGCAGAATCACCTCCCTCGACCTGCTGGCCACGCTTCTTTTGATGCAGCCCAGGGTATGATTGGCCTTCTGGGCTGCGAGCGCACATTGCTGGCTCACGTCCAGCTTTTCATCCACCAGTACCCCCAAGTCCTTCTCGGCAGGGCTGCTCTCAAATCCATTCATCCCCCATGAATGGATGATGCACTGATCCTGGGGTTTGCCCCAACCCAGGTGCAGGACCTTGCACTTGGCCTTGTTAAACTTCATGAGTCAATGCAATGGAGTCGGAAAATAAACTGCTAAATGGGTCAGCCAAAATGTGTACATTGCACAGGAAGCCAGTGTGTTCTTTTAGAGGTGATCTACATGTTAGTTTTGGTCCAAACAGGCCGGCTTTCTTGGGTAGCTTTGTAAAAACTATTACTCTATAGTGTTGCAATAATTTTAGGGGAAACAAACATAGTGTAGCTGTTAAAAATCATTCTGTGAAACACTTTGCAGGGAAATTCTGGGAGAATCCAGTACTGTCTGCAGTAACATCCCCAGCATTGTACATAGTGGAAGCAGGCTTACAGACAAGCAAGTCTTAGAAATTACTTACTTTTCTTTTGACTGGAATTTTGTGTTCGCTCACTGTTCCTATAGATGAGAATATATTTTGCTGTCTTGCAGAATATATTCAAGGCATTCATTAAAGTGGCAATGAAAAAAATCCAGGTTATTTTTTTAATTCATAGTTACGTATGTTCAGTAACATTCACAAGAACTTTGCCAAGGGGTTTTGCACGTAATGTTGTTTTAATTCTGTTGTTGATGCACTTTTTAAACTATATCAGGATTTATTTTCTTATTGCCTATTAAGTCTCCTGTTATTCTTCCGTAGGTGAGAAATCTCTGCTATATGGTAAGCAGGAGAGAGAAACTGAAGTTGTCTCACAGTAAAGTACATGAACAGGTCTTCAATTTGCAGGTCCAGCTCATTAATCAGGAAATTGCTGCAGGTAATCTTATAAATGTAAAATATTTACAAATTCTGTCTGTATTTAAACTAAAAAATGTGTTCTCCTTATGTTCCTTCTTAGTGGTTTTAACATTGTAAATCTGCCTTTAAAAACTTTCAAGTACACACTCAACGAAAGTAGCAACATACACAAAATGCTTTAATCTCTTAAAATATTGACTTGGATATGTCTTTATTTTATGGCCGTTTGTGGTATATGCCTATTACTTATCAATCACTATGGCATCCAGATAGCAGAAACGAGCTGGTGGTGCTCTCTAGGTTTTCGCTTCCTTGGCTGCTGTTTTATGGTCCTGTTTCCCCACAGCAAGCTCTGCGCTGCTGCCTGGCTCTCCAGCTGAGAAGGTTTTTTGCTTGCTGTCAGTCGTTGGTTCCTTCAGGCGAAAGAGAAGAGTGACTAATAGGAATCACTGTTGTTCTCGTGTTGCCTTGCATGCTTGATGAACAGCGCAGAGAGGCATTTCTTAGCCTGCCATCTGCAGTTCCTCTCCTTCCTTCAAAAAGAGCTTAAGTACTCTCATTTTTAATAGTGAATAGTAACTGCGTAGGAATGCTGATGTACCAAAATCCACTCTGCCCTTCATTTTTATAGCGACCTTCTTGAAATAAGGAACACAACATTTAGAAAGAGGAAGAATATATATTATGGTGCAATTACTTTTTTTTTTTTAATAGGGAAGGCAGCTATTTCTTCAATGTGAAATTAAAATCCCTCTGCTCTTTCAAGATACATATTATGTTTTTCATGACCAATTTAGAGTGAAGTCTTCATGCTTTTTTCTCTACCCTTGAAACATGGATAGGTTTCATTAGTACTGACAAGGTGGTGTTTTTAAACTGTTTTAGATCAGACTAGTATTTTGTGGAAGCAGCAGTACTCTAAAGCACTTTGGTTTTGTGTAAATGCATTTTATTAGAAATGCCTACTAAATTTGTTTTATGTCTTTACAAATACAAGTGCCTTTTTAATGCTTATTAGAATAGCTTGACAGCTACTTTGCAATGGTGCTGTATGTGTATAATACCGTAAAGACTAATATATTGGGTTGAAAAGACTTCTAAAACGTAGAGAATTTTATAATACAAAGTAGAGAGTTGAACTAAGTCCAGATTGAAACTCAGTTTGAAGCATTGTTTTTTCTCCATCCAAAACTGAATATGAACCTTTTTTATAGCTGCTTTGGAACTACTTCAGTCATATCTCAAAACTGGCTCAGTTCACTGGCTTAAAGCCCTGTAAAAAGGGCACATTGTTGTTTTTAATGGAAATGCTAAAATGCTTACCTAAATTCTGAAACGGTGGATAATTTGGAACAGTTTTCTTTATCCCAACTTCTCTTTAATGTCCTAAAACAATTTCACACTAATTGTTTGCAAATGCCTCTTACTGTTGAATGACCTTCTAATGGACTATAAAACTTGTTACAGATAACAGAACGACTACCCTCTTTTAAAAAAAGCCTTTTTTTTTCTTCTGCCCCTTGTCTCTTTCTTCTGTAGGCCATACCCTGACAAGTGCACTAGAGAACACACTGTTCTACCCACCTCCCAGGATCACCCTGAAGTTAAAAATGCCCAAATCAGCACTAGGAGATTGCAAAAATAACTCACTGAAGCCTGGCAACAGACCGCTTTCTCCTGACAACAACAGCACTGTTTACAGCAAACGGAGCGTGCCGATGTCAAAGGAATCGTTTGAAATTAAAGCAAAATCTTACTCCAGGTATCAGCATGACAGCAGAAGTAACGGGTTGCTGGCAGGGATTGGCAAGCCTCGGGGCGAGGGGAAGGATTCCGGCCCCATGCAGATGCCGGAGTTTCACCGGGGCCAGCCGTCCGGGAAGCCCTTAGCACTCCAGGCTGCTTTGCACGGACAGGCTTCCATTGGGAACGGGCGGGTGCAGCAGGAGAACTCGAGGCTGGCGGCCAAGTCCAACGGTCTGATGGGCAGGGCTGGAGACGTGAGCCAGAGAGACAGCTCTAGCCAGACGCCCTACGAACAAGAGTCCGTGCTCACGGCTCACTTGGCCAGCCAGAGCGGTTTCAGAAAATCCACCATAGAACATTTTAGTCGGTCCTTTAAAGAGGCTACCAACAGCCTGGTGAGGACCACGGAAGATCTCCGGTGCTGTGAAAAGCCAACGAGAAGACTTGCAACAAAAGATCGCTTGTGGAGCAAGCAGACGCTTGAAGGTGCTCCGTACCAGGACAACGACGGGTACTGTCCTGACTTAGAGCTGAGTGACTCTGAAGCAGAAAGTGATGAAAACAAAGAGCAAGTGAGGCTAAGACGAAGTAGCTCAGAGAGAGAAAGCCCAAGTAAGGACTTTGGAAGAGATTGTCACAATAGAAACAAAAAGAATATGATTTCTCACAGTTCGGTACAAAGGTGATTAGAAGCCCCCACGGGGTAACTCAGCCTTTATGTATTCCAGTGTACCAGTGCAAAGCTCAGCATCAAAAGGTTCCAGAAGATAGTCCAGGACCTACGTTAGGAAGAGTTGCAGTAGGGGATGGGGGGAGGGGAGAGAAATCAGAGCAGTTTTGTTCAACTGTGAATTGGCTTGCAGTCTTTGCAAGGTCAGCTGCGTTGTTGCAAAGTCATGTGGAAATCGATGTGTTTTATTAGCGGGTAACATCTGGGAGAGCACGAAGCGGTTAACCTTTGCGTAAATTCAGGAAACTGCTTCCCCCTTGCCAGCTTACGCGCGAGGCAACGTGTTCATGTTATGTCGATCTTGTGGTGGTGGACAGGTATTGAAGAAGTCCTTGCATTGCTCTGATGTGTCGCAAGAGACTGCAAACGGAGACACTGAAACTGCATTCTTACGGCACCTGCAGTATGGCTTTGATCCAGCAACGCACTTGCGGGTGTGTTGGGAAGTTAAGCATGTGAAAAGTCCTGCTGGTTTCCCCCGGGAACGTTTGTGCTCAGATCTCCGAGCGCATGCCGGTGTGCTCTGCTGGATCAGGCCCAAAGTGACTACTAAGTGACGATCCTCTTCTGCAGGAGGCTCTGAACTGCAGTGGCGTTTGCAGGCTCCTTGCGGAGGTTGGAAGCAGGCGTCGCTGGCGCTGCCAAACTCGCTGACCTCTAGACGTGCCCCCGTTCCCTGCTCTTGCTGAAGGTTGTGTTTCTCTTCACAATAATTTGCTTATTTTGTAAATATACAACTTCTAGTACTTCAGTTTTTTTTTAATCTCTGTACATAGTTGCTTGTTGTGGGATGCACTTGTAAATATTTTACCCAGCTAACAAGTACAGATGGCTAATTTTGTGGATAGTGTTTACAAAAGTAGATGTACTACTTCAAAGAAAAATGCTATTTGACACTTAAATTTAGGCAATCACCGGTGATGCCAGGTTCCTCTTGAAACTGAGATTTCACGTCCAGAGGTGTTTGTACCTGGTATTTTTAAAATAAGCTGAATTAGAAATAATTTTGTCTGAACTCTTTGCAGGCACAAATTTTCAACCCTCGTTGCCTGAATACAGGCGTAGGAGCCTTATTTCTGGCATCTAGGTCTGTAAAATTTTAGCCAGTCGTCATTTGGAGTATGTTTTGTTGGGGGTTTTTAATTGCTGAAAATTTATTATCTTATTAAGCTGCTTTTCAACCTCTGGATCAGTTGCTGTTTCCCAAACTAACACTTTTTTGTGTGTCCTTTAAAATTAGCAGTTGTTAAGTAGTGATTAAATTTCAGCCGGTACCCAGGAAGCGAGAAGGGAGGGGAATCCTTTTCTGTTCGTTTCAGTGACAGGGGATTTTTGTTTGAATGCAAACAAACTTCATGTTTTCCAGATGGTGGTGTGTTGATCAACAAAGTAACTGCACTGTTTTTCTCTGAAATGCTGTACATTTCATAAATATGCAACATCCTCTGTCCCCATATCACTGGCTGAAACGGGCCGTAGGTTGTCCAGGGCACGTCATACGGCTCCTTTCTGCCGAGGGTTCATTTTGTCTAGAAACAAAAGGTGTTCCCCACCCAGCGTGAAGATGACTATGCAGAATCCAAACCACCACCTGTTTTTCTTCACAATCTTAATTTATTGCTTTTAGCTTGGGAAATGGCAATGACATTTTTGGATTTGTTTTAAACTTTGAAATCTCCCTAGTTGCAATAGGACTAGCAGCTCAGGGGCTGGAGGACTTTTCAGTAGTGAAATAAAAAAAAAGTATACTTGGCAATTCTGCTCTGTTTGCTTCATGCATCTTAATTTTTTTTTTTCCACTTCTTGATTTTATGTATATTTGTGTAATTGATCTTTCTAGAGCTGTATCTTCAAAATTATTTCTTTTGGTGTAAATACGCAGTAGCATTTTAGGTTTCCACATATTTTATTTTGATGGGAAATGCTTTGTGTTCTAAGCCATGGGTCATTCAGAATAAGTAAACAAATGTCTGTTCATTTGTATTCCGGTTCTGATTCTCTTAGTTCTCCTTCGATATTTATTAGTAATCCTCTCTCGCTGGCCATGAAATTTTATGAAGCTTGTATTGGGAACACTTATCTGGGAGGTCAGCAAAGCGTTCATGTTATTTTGTGGCCGGAAGCCTATGACAGAAGGGAGGGAAAATGGTGCTTCAGCAAAACTCAGTGTTTCTGCTCTTCTGGGGTTATTAATTCAGTTGTTTCCAGTCTGGGCAATGGTTTTGCTAATTTTTACATGATTTTAATAGATATATGAAGGAGCCCTTGGTTATGTAGTTCTCAAGTATTGTCCCTAAAGTGCATTTGCTAGTTTTTATTGTGTGTTCGGTGGCTAACTGTTTGAAGTATTACCTCTTAACCTTATTTGTCAATTTTTTTTGTGTGTTTTTGCATTTTGTTTTATATATATAAATATATATATATATTCAATTTTCCAAGATGGACTCGGTCTTTTTCAGATGTCCCCTTTTTACAAGTACTTTTTCATTAAATTATGAAACTGCTAACAGTATTTTCATTTGTTGTGATTTATTCAGGGCTTTACCCTCTGTGTCTGGCAAGTTGTTAAACTCATCAGTCTAACAGCAGTACTGTGTCCATCAGGAGTAAATTATTTCTGCAGAGTTGGCAATACTTTAACAAGTTGAAGTGTCGAGGAAAACCTTTCCCCTTCAGCCTCCCAAAAAAGAGTCGCTGAACAATAATTTGCTGTGTATAGCAAATGGTCCTAGCCTGGGTTTTGTTTCTGCCTAGCTGAGCAAATGTAACAGACCATTTGCTGCCCTGGCCTCACTTTTTAATATATTTGCTTATGCCTTAATATGACTGGTTTTCCCTGGTTGGACAAATTGAGTTACAGAGGAAGAGCCGTAGCCAGGCCTTCTGTCTCATCCCTCTTCTTGTACACTCGCACACACGCACAAATGAATACTTAACAGCCAGCTACTGCCGCGTGCGTGCAAAGGACGGATCAGTGCAAGCAAGTTCCCAGGTTGATGTTTTATGTCGGTTTTGCGTGACCTGTTGCTGTAGTTCCCCCTGCTCCCACAGGCCGGTGCTGTGATACACCTTGCCGGCAGAGAGGAGCTCCTCCCTGTGCCAGAGCAGGGGAGAAGGCAAAAAGGAGGAGGAAGATGCAGAGAGAGAAAGGAGCAGGTGTAGCTGCACAACCGATCCGATAGCGTCCCTCCTGCTCCGATCGGCTCGGTAGCTGG
>NW_008825494.1:2158676-2163350 GCF_000699105.1 Pygoscelis adeliae | reverse complement strand
AGGGCAGGAGTGTCTGCGCAGGTGGCCCCAGGCAGGCCGGGAGCGGAGCTGGAGGTGGGTTGGGTGAAATGGGGCAACAAGTCCCTCGGCTGAAAAGAAAACAGGAGAAAAAAGGGAAAAGGCAGTAAAGGTGCATATAGAAGAGAGGCAAAATCAGCACTAGGAAGAAGCAAAGTGTTGGATTGTCGGCTGTTTTTCAAGACCAGGATTTCTCCTTCCCTAAAGGCATTCTTGCAACAGATTCCAGCAACCGACTTCCTTTTTGTGACTTTCTGACTGGCGGCCTCCCATTCCCTTTGCAAGTAGGGTCTGCTTGTAGCCGGGATGTGGGAAAGACAGAGCCAAGGAAGGAAATTGGTATCCCCGTTATTTTGGAAACGGCTGCTCTTGGTTTCTACAGTCTTTACAAATAAGTAAGTGTGGTTACTTGCCGACAGTAACCGGGGCCAAGCTCTCACAAGCACTAATAGGGGCTGCGTGGTGATTCCCGGCACCGTCATTTCTGCACTTACGCTTTTGTCCAAAAAGAAATGTTTCTCAGCTGTAACTTGCGTATGTCATTTGTAGAATGTTTTCTTTGCACCATGAATCCCAAACCATAGAAGGAGGAACTACAAACGTGTAACTATTAAAAAAATAAGCCTGAAACGTTCACTTGATTTTGATGTGGTACCTCACTGATGACTAGGCCTAGGCATCCAGGCTGTACTGCAGACACATGATGTGTATCTGATATCTGGGAGGGACTGAGCGTTACCAGGTGTTCAAAGCCTGCCACTGCGAGCTGCAAAGATAATCCAGCAAAACCAGTCATTTTGATCGTTGTGAATTTTGATGATCCCAGTACTTGCCAAGGTTTAGCACTGCAGGGAATTGACACATCTATTGGGAAAACATGCTTTTGATGTGAATTAATGAGCAAAAGGAAGCTGGTTGCACAACCTGGGAGCTTGGCATGCAAGGGAAAAACACTGGGGAAGGGCAGAGGTGGAAAACAATGGAGTGCCTCAATGCGGCGGCTTTAGGAAGAAGTGAAGACTCCCAGACTTCTGGTTTCATGAGAGATGCCCTGCTACTGCTGCTTCTGAATCTTCCTTTACGCCAAGCTTCATGGCTGAACAGGCTTTTGCCCCTCCTGAGGTGCAATTCTGCAACATACCCCACTTGCAGAGACCATCCTGGGATAACTGCTGCCGGGCTCCGCTCCTAACCAAGTCAGCGCATCTGTCAACCGCTGGACTCCTCTGGAGGGATGTGGCAGAAGTGGATTAAAGTGACTGCAAGCACAGCTTTCTGAAACAAACTGTTACACAGCAGTTGGATAAGTTGTTTGAAAATAGCAGATGCGTATGCCTATTTCTGTTCCTCAAGTTAACCCCTCTGCAGACAGCTTGGGTAAGTTTGCGTGACTACGTTGCTGTGTAAGGAGAAGCAGCCTTGGATATTTGCCCATTAGTTTCCCTGCCTCTGCGAGTACAGCTTCCAGATAATCTTTCTCTTTCTCCAGTAGGCTTCTTTTGGCTGGGACAACCTCCTGGATCCACCTTGCCCTGCCCTTTCTCTGAGACTCTTTTTGTTTCAGGCTGGGCAGACCCTCCCTGCCTTCCCATTGCTTACCCAGCTTCAGGGCTGCTGAGAATCTGCCTCGCCTAGGCTGCCTTATCTGAGACATTGTTTTAAATCTCTGGGTAGGCTCTGTAATGACACCTTTATGGTTTCTTTTGACTTAACCCTCCTCAAGACATTTTTTCCGGTTTCTGTTGTTTTTCCCTAGGTGCTGCCCCACCCGCCGTCATCCTGGGGAAGAGCACTGGGCAAGGCAGGGACACAAGGCATATTTTGACAGAGTTCCGTAACAGCTCCAGAGATGTTCTGCTGGCCAAATTGGTGGGCCAGTGTCCTGAGGAAGAATTTAAAACCTAGCACAACAGCAACGTATAAAGGAATCTTCAAGAAATCTCCTGGTCATCCGAAAGCCCTTGAGCTTTTGACAGACGTCAAGATATGCCACTCTTCTTATTTTCTGTGGTCTCAGCAACCACCGGGAGTCCACTGGAGTAGTACCTATAAAAAGAAAGTGTTACGTGCCATTTGGGAAAATGGCTCTGGTTATACTTTTAGAAGTGCAGGCCCTAGTGAGGGAACAAGATACTGTGGGGGGGGAGGGGGGGGAATCACTAACCCCGCCCACCCACTTTACCTGCATTCCTTTGTAGTTCCATCTCTCTTATCTCAGAAGGGTGGTGCTGAGTAACCTGGGAACCCCTGCCCTGGCATCACTGGCATTTTAGGCTCCATTTGCATCTGGTTGAATGGAGCCTGGCCAAAGTACTTCCCCTCCTTAAAACTGATGGCTCAGCCATTGTTCTGTTATCTCCTCTAAAATGGAGTAGGGGCATTGCCTTACCCTCTCCCTTCTGATCATTCCTTCTTACAACAAGCCGGCCATCTTTCCTGGCTTAAGGAAGCACAGAGGCCAAAAGCTGGATGAGCCAGGTGATACGGATATCCATGAGCAAGTTGTAGTTTACACTCGAATACGTTACGAATGGCTAATACAGAAAACAGACTTCTCTCAAATTGTCTGGTTGAACATGCGAAATTAAGCTCAGAGCAGTCGCCCAAACCTGCAGTTAATTTGAAGTTTGCTTCTGATTTGGGCCTGAAGAAGGGCTTGCATGCCTGAAAGCTGCGCACACTGAAAGCTCTGTTGCTAAATCAGCTACTTGAATGAAAGACGCTGCCTTTCCCTGAAGTCCTGGCTCCCTTGCACGGCCTCCGTTGTGGCTATAATTTTGCAGCTGCCGTAGCACATATCAATGCTCTTTTTTTTTATCCTGAGGCAAGCAAAATGCAAATCCAGGTCACATGGGGTACAAAGAGCAGAAAAGTAAGGCATTAATGAAAAATGTCTTGGCCATGCTCCACTGAAGAACGCTTTCTGAAGCGCCCTGTTCCCCGGCTGCTGAGCACAGAGCAGAGGGATGGAAAGGCACAGGCTGGGCACTCGAGCTTTGTGAGGCAGCTTAAGGTGGCAGGAACTAGCACTTGCAGGTGCTCCCGTGACAAAGAAGTTGGAGGTGCGCGTGATGGTGTGAGGGGTGTTCGTGAAACACTTGAGAAGCTGGCTGCACTGGGAAGGGTCACACGTTTGCTTGTAGCACTACGTTCTTAGGTGTGAGGTGCTTTTTCATGAGACTGGGGCCAGTATATAAGAAATGATGCTGAAAGAAGTCTGTGTAATAAACTAGTAAGTAGAGGGTACCATTGCCGGTTCTGTGAGAGAAACTGGACTTTTAAGGCTAAATGCTTCAACATGACTTCATGTAATTCCGGGCAATCCTTTTTAGAAAAGATTCCCCATTTGAGATTCTTAATCCATTCTGCATTAACTTCTGTGACAGTGTGACAGCAATGGGTGTTAGACTTGACGTTACATATAAATTAATCAACAGGCACGAGTCTGCTGTTTAACACCCTTGTGCCACCTTCTCCCAAGGAGATATTTGCGAAGCAGGAAAATGGTGTACTTTGGCAAATGTTTGAACTGCACGAGTATTTAAATACAGGACTATGATCATCCAGACTAGTAAACAGTTGAGACTTCTCAGCAGTTTGATTTCTCCTGGACCTACTTGTTGCTTTCTAACAAATAAAAGCTTGATCCGGACACACAAGTCAATTCCAAGAACTGTATTTGGCTGAAAACAAGTGCGTGGCAGTGTCAACTCTTGCTTTCCTTCCAACTGATTGCAGGAAAATCAGTTATATGATGTTATATTTCTACCTCTGCTCTTGCTTGGTGTTGGGTTTTTTGTTTTGGGTTCTTCCCCCCCCCCCCAAATGCAGTGTTATCTGCTAGTGGTACATTCCCCCATGCTCACTATGGTTGCCCTAATGGATGTAACAGCAGGGCAGGCTTACGCTGAGGTAGTGGCTCTTTCGGCTCCAGTGCCCTTGGCGCAGTCCCTGCTCTCGGCCACACCTTGCCCAGCTGCAGAGGAGGCCTGACAGGCTCCCTTTGTGCAGTGCTCGGAGGCAGCTGTAAGACATGGACATCTGATATATGGCATTTGCACTTTACCAGGCATGGATAATGCCTACAGCCCTCCCACCTTCAAGCAGGGAGGAGGACTAACATAGAAGTAAAGCAAGATGACTAAGGGTGAAAGAAAAAAGACAAAGATGGCTCTAAAGATGAAGAAATGACAGGATCAGGCTCATAAAAGGAGAGAACAACAACTGTGACCTTCCAGGAACCAGCATAAGCAAAAACTGGTTTCTTTTTATAACCCCTGAAATCGTCCAGCACCCCTTCTTGCCTGCAGTCCTTACGGGTGGGGGGATTTTTCCAGCTCTGTGGCACACTGGGCTGTTCTCCAGAACTGCTGAGCGTTTCCTGACTGGCGAGAAGGGTAATGGCTTGTGGCAGGCTCAGGGAACCTGCAGGCTGGGTGAGGGCTGTGACTTCACCTTACAGGACCTCCCACATGACGGATCTACTCCTGATGCTCTTCATGGTTGTGATAATAAGATTCCCCTTCCCCTGCTCCCTGCAAAGCAGGAGGAGGAAGCGTGCAATGTGCCCTACCGCGTGGAATAAACGCTGAGCCACCAGCCACTTCCTTTGGAAGCCATGGAGGTGCTGCGCGTGCTCCCTATTGCTCAGATTTG
>NW_008825494.1:2156232-2158091 GCF_000699105.1 Pygoscelis adeliae | reverse complement strand
ATGGCTCAGATTGGGAGGCCACAGAGCAGACATTGTGGCTGCGATGCAACTGCAGGAAGTTCCCGGCCGGGAAGCCGCGTGGCAGCACCACCTTCAGCAGCCATCTCTTCTGTGCTCTTCTCTCCCGTGGTGAACTTGCACTGGCGGAAGACCTCAGCTGACACTCTGTGACCTTCCCCCCCCCCATGAATTCCTCCTTGCTCTACCTTTCAGCAAGCCTGGATTAGCCATTACAGAAAAGACAAAGCAGGAGTACTGTCCCGTGTAACTAGAGATTGAAGTTCAAAATATTTGGCACTTCGGAAGAAGACCACAGTTTGTGTTGTAACCTGGCGCTCGCAGAAGCTGTTAATTTTCTCCCAAGGTGTGTGCCAACACACAGTTTGTTTTGATGCCTCCAAACCATGCTGGCAAATGCCTAAGTCAGCAAGGAGCAGAGGGACTGGCCAGTTGAGTGTATGAGTATCTCCTGCTGCTGAATTCAGTAAGCTGTTGCAGTGGCCACGTATCCCGAATGGCCTCGTAGTGTGCAAGGACAACGGGAGTGCAGCAAACGTGGCTGAGCTTTGTAAAAAGCGATAATTGTACTTCACTGTACTTACTTAATGAATTCTTTGCATACATTCATTTTTTTAAACCTCTGGATCTTCTTTCCTTGTTGTAAAATGTATGAAATAAAGAGAGCTGTGGCACTTTTTTCTGGATGTTTGTTTTCTGTGTTGGCAGTCACTAATAACCTGCTTGCCTCAGGTCTGAGATGAAATCCTGCTGTTTGTTGTGGGGGCAGAAAGAGAAAATTCAATGCTAAGTACTGAAGTAATGCTATGCAAGCCTGTAAAATAAAAGCCTAACTGCTCAGCTAAGATGACAGTAAGTTAATAAATGTCACGTTAGCAGTCCATCGAGGGAAGCCTGCATGAAACACGTGTTGGTAAGGACATGTAGCCCATAAACTTTCCAAATATACCACTAAAAGAAAAAAATGTGACCAAATGAAGTCGGGGGTGCGAGCACCTGCTGTATGAATAAAGGTAACCCATTAAAAATGCTCGACAGGAGATAATTGTCAAAGGGAAAGCGTATGATAAGGAACAGATAACATCTCTAACGGGAGCTGTGAGGGGGCTGCCTGGTAAAAAAGCCCGGCGGGTGCTGTGCAATCACTGGTGTGCAGCGCGGGGCCGTGCCCCTTGAATAAAGGGGCTGCTACAGGTGCCGGCTGGAAACAAGGGCCTGGCTGGGGGAGAGGCGGGTTTTGGAGCAGCCAAGTTAATGCTGCTTCGTGGGGACACAATGGTGAGCCAGCCTGCGCCTACCTGGTGCACCCCGAATTGCCGGGAGAAGATGTGTGAGACACTGAGCAGTGAGACCGAAGTAATTTTTGTATCACAGATCCCTACAGGGATGACTGAATCCAAGTCAAAAAGCAATTTGTCATGGGATGCTGGAGAGGAGAGCTGATATTTACAAAGTGCCTTTTGCTTTACGACTTGAGGCCTGGGAGCCGTAGCAGCCGCGGCATGGAGACTGGCAGGCGCAATAGAGAATGGCACGTGGAAATTTTGATGCTAGCCATTTGCCTCATGCCTTTGGAAGTTTTTGAAGCAAAGGGAGTGAAGGAGGGCACGGTGCGCTGAAGGCCCTACGTTTCTGGATAACCAAGGAAATGCTGCAGGAGCTGCGGAGACAGATGAAAGGATGAAGGCCCAGTGGATGCCTAAACCACAGCAAGGAGAAGGCCTGCAGAAACCAGGCCTTTCGGAAACCAGCCTCTCCAGGGAGCGGAGAAACTCGGCCACCGCGCAGAGAAACCTCTTCTCCCTCTTCTTCCTCCCCGCACCTCTTGGAGGGGGGGGCCG
>NW_008825494.1:2136231-2155360 GCF_000699105.1 Pygoscelis adeliae | reverse complement strand
CACGCGTGGTCGGACGTGCGAGAGTCGTTAACGAGCACGAAGCGGGCGGGCGGCGCGAGCAGCACAAATAGGCTGCGTTGCTCTGTGCTCTGTACAGGTAAAACCCCTCTAGATTGAAAATGCGGCTCTGAGCCGGCCGCAGGCAGAAGCGCGGACTTCCAGCCTTCAGATCCGGGTGCTGATTTTGTATGCGCTCGCTCTTGACGGACGTAGGTAAAACCGGAACGCTTTTCCCCACAGGCATGTCGTCCGTTAAGATCGAGTGCGTTGCCAAGGAGGGCTACAGGATCGGGGAGTCGCCCGTCTGGGACGAGAAGGAAAGCGCGCTCCTCTGCGTGGACATCACGGGTAGAAAGGTGTGCCGCTGGAGCTCGGTCACCAAGCAGGTGCAGGCCATCTCTGTGGGTAAGGGAGCGGCTCGAAGAGCGCTCTGCAGAACGCGAGAGCTGTGCGTTCTGACTTCGTACTGCGTCCCTGCCGAGCACCGGCAGGACTCCTGTAGGTGATGCGGCTGCATCCCTCAACAGCTGCATGGTGCTCATCTTCTGGAGGCCCTTCCCCAAAACCCGACTTTCCTAGGCCAGGGACACTGGGGCTTGTGCTGTGCACAGACACTAGATACTGGCTAGGCTTGGTCCTGAGGACTTTTCTTATGATTTTGTGCTATTGGGTTATATTTTATCTACTTCTCTTTCCTGTAAGTTGTTCACAACTTGCTCTCTTTTGTGAGTTGTCCCAGCAGTAAAGTTCTCCTGTTGCTATCTGTGGGAGTTTTGTTACTGATGTGAATGAGCAATGCCCATAACGTTTTCTTTATTGGAAGAAAATTTCCCGTAACAATTTAAGAAGATGATTTTTTTTTTTTAAGGTAACAGTGTCACCAGCTAGAGTCTCGATAGTTTAAGTATTTATTGCAGAAAGGAAGAGATGTGCTAACTCTCATAAAGAAAGAGTTGCAAATTCTGGATGTGATAACATAAATATTTGTCTGTCTGAAGACAGCTCCTTAAATGGTTTAAGTACTCACATTTATTACTTTCTCATGTTCAGTAACACTCGGTGAAAATCACTTGCTTTTGCCCACCCATAAGCTGTTCACGTTATTCACAATAAATTGATCTGGGTTTGTCTGCCCTTCAAATTACTGTTGTTACAGTTTTACGATGAGAGAAGGCCTGATACTAATTTTGGAAACATTGCTTCCCAAACTCACTTTCTCTTACCTTAGCTGAGGGACCGTGCTTCTCCCTGCCTTCCCCCAAACTCGGACCTACTCTCAAAGGTGTAATCTTTTACACGTGGCCTCTCTGGCAACGGCGAAAGAATAGTAGCTTAGTAGCTGAAGTAGCTACTTTTTTCTTTTTCCCCCTCAGTTTCCTCTGTTTGGTAGTAAAATAGTTGTAATTAATAGCTGTGCCTTTGGGAATACCATGATTGAAAGACCGAAAAAACCCCAAACACCCAAAGAGTGCCATGTGATTAAAGTAGTGGGTTGATGTCCAAAGTGGAAACTGAGAGAGACGTTACTCATTACTGAAGCTTATAGAGAATTACAACAACCCCACACTTAGCAGCAACTTCAAATGCCCTTTTCAACTCCACAGGGAAAACACCACTACACACATAACCATGCCCAGGGGGGAGACCTTATGGTCAGTTTTCTGTTCGGCATAAAATGGTGTTGCAAATAAATCAATTCTTGTGGATGCTGCTTGACAAAGCACGCTGGGGTGGCTGCGGAATGAGCAGGGTGCAAGGGCTAATAGAGCCTGCGCTGTATTTGTGCAGCGAACGGTAGGTAGTGTGGCTGTGTTCGTCTCGCTAGCCTGATACACCCTTTTCCCCTGAGGTGCTTTGTCAGGAAGGTATGGGGCCGTTCTTGTGGCCGTAGGGGCACCCGGGGGACCGACACCTCCGAGGACAGGCAGGCAGGGGTATGCAGGCTGCTGTGCTTGGGGGCTGCTCCCCCCAGGGTGGGAGGGAGACCCTGGGGGCTGCCCGGGTGGAAGGGCTCCTGTGAGCCATGGCCCCAGGTGTTTTGCTGGGAGGGCGAACTGAGTTGCGTTCCCAGGCTCTGCCAGCAAAGGCCCTGCTGCCAGTGCAGGCAGAAGAGCGCTGTTATTGGTGTGGTTACCAGCGATCAGGAGAGCAGCAAAATGACTTCCTTTGGCGGGTTCCTTCGGCGGGTGCCATGCACGGCTGAGGGGACTCTGCCAACCTCTCTGTGCTGGCACGGGAAGGAGAAGTGGCACCCACTCGCCCAGCGTAGATGAGCCCAGACCACCAGCAGCCTCAGCAGTGTGGTCACACGCCTCTAGGTGAAGGAGTAAGGAGTTGCTCGAGTTGAGCTTGCAATCAGCGGTGCATCTCAGGTGTTGGGGGCAAACAGCATTCAGATTTCTAGCATGGTGGTACCGCTGCCGGGGCTGCGAAGGGAAGGGGTGCCCCGAGCCAAGCACAAGCAGCCAGAAAGGAGCAGCTCCTCATGGCAACAGTGGTGGCTGGTGGTGGTTATAAGTGTTTGTGAAACTGTTACCTAATTATACCTCTGCAAAGCTATAAATACAAGAAATGTTTTATTTTTAAATTTAAAAGTTGGCAATTAGTCCCATGCATATTAAATATTATCCCAGACTTTATTGCCCTGTTTAAAGTTGTTATTCCTTGTATTGCATCTGATTGTAGGCTTTTACAGAAATGTTATCTTCACACTCATTCTGTGGTTTTTTTTTTTTACTAATTCCTTTATAATAACGTGCAATTGAGGTTCTACTGCATAATAGCTCAAATGAGTGTAAACTAACCGTGGAGCATTTACTAATTTTCTGTTTTGCTTTAACTCTTGGAAAGCTCTGCCACTCTGTGTGTTTTTGGTGCTGCTGGAGGCATGTCTGAACTGAATGGCAGAGCGTGGTGCAGGGGGGGTGGCTCTCCTGCCCAGTGTGACTTGTCCCAGTGCAGAGATACTTTTTGTCTCCACGAGTTACGACTGAACGGCCATGCAGGGCTGATTTACTCAGGAGCTGTGCTAAACAAACACAGTTGCTCCAGAGCTCTTGTGGCAATCGATTTTTTGCTTGGGGAGCAGGGAACCCCCACAGTAACCTGTTGTAAAAAGCATACATGCCTATAGCTGTCCCCCTTTTTATGGGTGGTTTTTTGTTTTTTTTTAAAGCACCCAGCAGAACCAGGTACTGGCAATGATTTTCGCTCCTGGGAGCAGTGGTAATACTCAAGTTCCCTGAGTTTATATGTCCCAAACTGGTGATTCTCTTCGTAGCAACTTTCTGTATGCATTAAGTATGCCCTCTTCTCATGAAGGAATCCATTTCTATATATTTAAACATCAGTTTTGTTGGTGGAAAAGTAGGTTGTTTCTCTTGCCTGTGGTCTCTCTGAGTTTGGTGTGACTGCTTGCGTGTCTAAAGTGGGCAGAAAAGAAATGTCTCTCCATAGCGCATACCTCTTTCCTGTTTCTCCCCGTTTCTAGATGCTCCCGTGAGCTCCGTGGCCCTCCGGAAATCTGGGGATTACGTCATCACCCTGGGAACCAGGTTTGCCGCTTTGAAATGGAAAGAGCAGCTGGTAACCACCCTTACTCACGTGGACAAGGATAAACCAAACAACCGATTCAATGATGGGAAAGTGGATCCTGCAGGGAGGTATTTCGCAGGTATGCTGCAGGCGGTTCCTTCCTTCTGCTGCTCCGTTAGGTTTTGGTGACAAGGTGCAGTGATCAGTTGTAGATGCAGCAAGTGTTCATTCATAGTTAAATGGTGGGGATTTTTTTTTTTGTTGTCTTCAAGCAGAGTTTAATCCTATTTACAAATCTATTTGTATCACCTGGACACCATCTAATCAGGACTATTTTTTTAAAAGGAGGCCCACTATTCCGAGCCTACCTAGTTCAAGACACTTGGCCGTGCCTCTTCTCTGTTGGCACCCTTGTTTTGAATACTGGCAGAGTGCCAATAGAAAATACTTTTCCAATGAGAAATTTATGATATTGTGGGTTTTGTTCTTCATAAATCAGAATTTATAGATGGTATTTCTAAAAACTGTGTGACTGTTCAGCCTGGAGAAGAGAAGGCTCAGGGGGATCTTACCCATGTGTATAAGTACATGATGGGGTGGCAGTAAAGAAGAGGGAGCCAGGCTCTGCTCGGTGGTGCCCAGTGACAGGACTAGAGGCGATGGACACAAACTGAAATTCAGGAAATTCTGTTTAAACGTAAGAAAACTTTTACTGAGGATGACCAAGCCGTGGAACAGGTTGTCCAGAGAAGCTGTGGAGTCTCCATCCGTGGAGATACTCAAGATACAACGCTGCCCTGAGCAACCTGCGGTGGCTGATGCTGCTCTGAGCAGGAGGTGGGCCCAGATAATCTCCAGAAGCGCCCTCCAGCCTCAGCCATCCTGTGATCCTGTCCTCCTGGTTTTTAAAACACCGTTCTGCACATCTGCCCTGTAGTTGGGTCCCCAGGCTTACCTTAACTTCCTTTTACCCAGCCTCTCAAGAGCTAGTCTCGACTGCCAACTTCGAGCCACAATGACGAGATTTGGTTTTCAAAAGGCTTTAGTAAGACTCGTTCTGGGGGAGGAGGAAATTTTTTTCCAGTCTCTCTGCTATACAAGACGTTAAGATTTGTGGGAAGTTAAATGCTGACCACACCTTTCTTAATATTTGAATGACTGAATGAAACGTTTAGCAGAAATCACGCTGCACACCATTTTTGCCACAGTTCAATGAAAAAAACAAAGGCTGTGTTTTGTCATCTTCTGCTAAAAGCAAGTACTTCTGAGATCTGCCTTTCTCTTTTGCTTTTAACTTGGTTTCTTCCCCGAATTTCTGAGGCCCCCGCATTGCTCCCTTCTACGTTGGCAGCGTGGTCATCATCATAGCGAGGGGCTGCCACCAAACCTGGAGGAGAGCCCACTCACTCTGAACCTGCTTTCTCCCCTTTGGGTCTGCACAGGTACGATGGCTGAGGAGATTCGACCTGCTGTGCTGGAAAGACACCAGGGCTCTCTGTATACGCTCTTCTCCGACCTCTCAGTAGTGAAGCACTTTGATCAGGTGGACATTTCTAATGGGCTGGACTGGTCGCTGGATCACAAAACCTTCTTTTACATTGACAGCTTGTCCTACTCAGTGGATGCCTTTGATTATGACCTCCAGACTGGAAAAATTGGTATGAATCGTTGTATTCTAAAATAATTGTTTGTGCCTAAAGATTGTGATGTTTGTTTCCACTCTGGTTATTATGCAGAGATGATCAAAGCTTTGGGAGCGTTTCTTCAGAAACCTCTTTAGAACAAAACAACATAAGCCATATTAACATTCATCTGCGCCCGCATAGGCTCCTAGCTCAAAGTAGTCAGAGGCTGTTGGTAATATTATAAAGTATTTAAATTGCGTGGCGGTGTTTGAGTAGTAATCTGGACTACTGTTACTAAACACAACGCATATCTGATCTTCCTGTGTAAAAAGGGCAAAGTGTTGCTTGTATGGCTAGATTTCTGCGGCTGCGTGTTTCTTATTCCTGACAGCATAGGCAAAGTAACAGAAAGGTTATAGTCTTGTGCAAAACCTCTGCTAGCTTCTCTATAGTTCTTTTCACCTTGTTTTGTTTTTTAAAAGATAAGCTCTTAGATGAAGATTCTGCAGGCAGAGCTAAGCAGCAAATGGAAAGCAGTAACTCAGAACTCTTCTTCCTTCATTTATTTAAAACAAAACAACCCCTTAAGGGCTTCTACAAGCTTGGGCAAAAGAAAAATTCCAGTGACTTGGACTGATAATTAGCTTTTGAGTACATGGACTGCAGTATTTTGCTTTAAAAGAACCCAGTCAATTTGATATTTAGTTTTAAAACTGTGAATTTAAAGTCTTCTTAGGTGTAGCATCTTGTCCCGATGTCTCTCTGCTATGGCTTACAATTGAATTTTTCTTTAGGGAAATAGGGTGGTTCTCCTCGCTCTCTCACCCGTGCTCGCTTGCTCTCTTTCTGTGGGCAATCTGACAATCCCCAGGAGCACAAAGGAAACTCATTAAAAATATTGCTACATATGAGAAACATTGAAGTTGTCAGAGCATAAAATAAACAATGTTGGAAAGTTGGTTTTAATTTTCTTTAATAACAGTGCATAAAAGTTCAGATAGAGTTGTTTGTTTTTAGGTTGACAGTATGCCTTTGAAGTTGATGCTTTTCCTAATTCTGTGTTTATATAAACTCTCAGTTTATATATCTGAAGGTCAGTTTTCTGTTGGAACAGTGATTATTGGCACGTTCCAGCAATCTGTTTGAAAAGTCTCCAGTTGTCTGACTGGAAGCAACCCATACTTGAAACGGTCCAAACTGCTTTTAGAACAAGTAATTAATTTTCTGAATATATATAACATTAATTTATTCGGTTATTAATTTAATTTTGTAAGTAGGGAGCATGAGTGGTGCACTAGAAAAGAACACCAGAAAAAAGGATTATACTTTCAACGGATAGAAACTGACCTACAGGCTTTCATGCTGAGAAACAACTGTCTCAGGAAGCAAACAGGGCAGCAGACACGATCTGTTTCTTTCATACCAAAGAACTCAGGACTTCAGCACAGCTTTGGAAAATAATAGTACGAATAACTCTTGCTGGGCTATGACTGGTAAAAATTTTAACAACTATCTCACTTAGTTTTGTTGTGGTTTTTCCTACCCTGCAGGCAACCGTAGGAGTATATACAGACTGGAAAAAGAGGAAAGCATTCCTGATGGGATGTGCATTGATACAGAAGGCAAACTCTGGGTAGCTTGTTATGATGGTGGGAGAGTGATTCGTCTTGACCCTGAGACTGGTAAGTCCTTGCAAACGGTGGACTGGAAAGAAGAAACAGAAGCAAATAATGCAAGGCAGTTTTTTTCCCCTCACAGAAATGGTACATCTGCTCTTTTTAAAACATTACTTTTCTTTTTTAAAGCAATTATATGTCCCTGCTCTCAAAAGTTAGCTTTGTAAATAAGTCTCCTTTGTTCCCAGCCTCTGTTGTGTTTGAAAAAGGGGAAGTTGCTGAGGGGATTACCGTTATGCTTGTGAATTGTTTGAGTTAGCATCCTCTTGTATCCTCCAAACTTAAGATCAGCATTTTACCTTATTGATAAATGATGCGGAAGAAAATGAATAAGCCATGAAATGGCAAAGATTACTTAAGCCATTTTTTGGTCTTGTTACTTCAGCATAGTGTATTATTTTGGGCAGCCTACTGAGGTTAATACAAGTCCCACATGGAACTGTGCCAGCAACATTTTTTTTTCTATTGAAAATTATTTATATGATAAATTTTGCAATTGAAATAATAAAAAATATTTAATGAATTCCACAGCATTTTATCATTCCCACAGTAACGTCTTGGGCATACCCATTGTCTGAGCCTGTCGTTCATGGCTACTCTCATTTGGACTTTGGTGGTCTGCCAGGCATGGTTTAGTCTGGGTAAAAAAACACTTGTGAAGCACTTCAGAGAGACTGAACCACACTGTCTGCAAGGGGCCAGTGGGTGAGAACGGGAGCGTGATTTTGACAGATCCCAGACAGCACAGGTTTGCATAACGCAGCATGGGAGCAACTGCACTGGGTTGCATCTGGGGTCTCTTGAACCCAAGTCCAGCCCTAACAGAAGTCTTGGGGTTTTGTGGGGCTGCAGATTCAGGGATGCCAGTGTCCCTTGATGTGTGCCTCTGCAGAGCACCGCAGACCCTGGCACACAGGTGCACCAGGCGGGTCAGGCTGCAGCCTTTCTTCTGACTCCACTGGAACCTCTTACGTGAGGCTCAGGCTGTGCTTTTCTCCTCACCTTTTGATTTGTACCCATGCAAGGTCTTGCCAACCTGCAGGACTTCCTCCTGTCCTGCAGAATCTGCACCCTGACCCTAGGAGGAGGAAGCTCCAGCTGGGAGATCCCAGCAGCTCTGGGACCTGTTTCTGGTCCCACATTCTCCCCCTTTGGTGGGCAGAGCACCCCTTGGTGACCTCTGCCAGCCCTTTGAATACCCTCCTGGAGCAGCGAACTCTACCATTTTTCCTCTCTGTTTCACTGTTTCTACCTTTTTCCGCCCTGGCCTTCACCTTCTTCCTTTTTCCACTTGTTTTCCCTTTCCTCCTCTCTTTTGGAGGTGTTTTCTTAAGGGAAAGCTGATGGGAATGGTGTCCATAAGCAGATGCACAGGGAGACTGTAAGAATAGGGAAAGCAGAGTACATATCCCTAGTGCATTCCCAGCTTTCAACTCTGCTCAGCTCAGGGTCTTTCAGAGCTGGATGTGATTTCGATGTATTGGTAACTGCCAGTGGATTTTCAAGTTTCTGTGAACTTGTTCTGTCTCCCCTCACCCATGTAAAACTCCCGGCACCCGCATCGAACAGTAGCAGGAAGTTTCACAGGTTAAGTGTCCATGTCAAAAAGAGCCACCTGCTTTGTGAATATCTCATGCTTATCTGCCCTCTCTGCGCTACCATTTTAAAGTAGTATCTAAAATCTGCAATTTGCTGAATTCTGAATGAATTGTAACTATTTAGGGAAATAACCCAGACAGGTTGAGGAGAACTCCATGAAAGCCTCTCTTTTAATGCACAATAGCTGTTAAGTGTGGCTTGAATGACTGTCAACCAGTTATAGATACATCCATTGATAAAGAGCTCATCTAAAGGACGTGAGGGGTTTTCAGGTTTCACTGATAGCAAAGCTTGGACTGCGTTTTAGGGGAATGGACGAGGAAACTTGTTGGGCATCTTTTCTAAGCGAAGGTTTTGAGGTTCAGAGTGAAGCAGCTTTTCAGGTCTAGGTTTCTTTAGCCTAGGTAGCTGCTGCCTTTAGATTCAGGATGTGCTACAGGGAAAGGCTGTGATGACTGATCCCACTGGGTTTGCAAAGGGCTCGGCTCAAAAGGGATGTCTAACTTGTACGTTGCCAAGTCATGTAGACGGAAGTTAGGTTTTGGCGGCCGGAAGATATCGTGCTGTACGGAAAGATAAGGCCCCTCTCCTAGTAGCCAATAGCATTTAGTGTGTGATGTAAGCAGAAGGAAGTGACATCATGAACCTAGGGTATATATTGCTGTGTTACCTTTCAATAAATGCCATTTTGCCATCCACCACATTGGTGTCTGTGTGCTGATGGCCCGAGCGACTCAGTGTTTGTCGCCGTGCCGTTCCTGAACCAGGTCGCTGCGCCTTATGAAGGCAACAGTCTTACCTTCTGGTCACTTCGTGACCTGCTAGTTTTATGCAATCGTGTCTTTTAATTAGGAATTAAATATTTTCCAGTTCTTCCTAGTGAATGTATTTTACATCCTTTAATTATACAGGGTCTAAAAGATTTGCTAAGTTTCTCTCTTTGACAGTTACCAAGCATAGATGAATACTTCAGGTGGATTTCAGAGCATCCAGGTACAGATTTTCTTGCATCTCCAGGAGGACATTGCTCATCTTAGAGCTTTGTAAACAATACCTTCTGGGCCATTATCTGCTGAGTGCACTCTGCAGGTACAGTCAGGGTCTCTTCCCTTGTCTTGGGGGCTCATGCCTTTCCTACAGTGCATGTTTTCTCCCTTTGAATGCCCTCCCCACTCATTTTCTCCGAGACTTGGTGTCAGCCAATTTCTAGGGTGGCCTCTGGAGCATTTGGTAAGCCACCATGTAGCCAGGTAATCCTTCCACTGCCAGCTGACTGGATAACCACAAAGTGCTGCTGGAGCCAGTTGGCAGGAGCGTTTTCTTGGGACTCATATTGGTCCTTGTCACTCCCAGGCAACAGGCAGGACTTCTTCTCTCCCAGTTTTCTAGATATTTTGAAAAACCTGCTCTTCTCAGGGAAGTAACAGGTAACCAGACATGCAAATAATCTCTGACAATCTAAATGCCATTACAATCATTTTGATTTGTTTTTTTTAACTTTGATTTTTACTTTGGCCATTGTGGGTCAAAGTTTGTGCCAAATAAGCTTATTATACAGCGTCAGGAATCCCAGAGTGCTGAAACTTCCCTGGCTATTTCATACAAGAGGCTCTTTCACCACCGCTCGCTTGCTGTTCTTTTATTTATTTTGGGATTAAAAGACGGTTTAAAAGTATCCAGCCCTCGTGTCAGGGTTTTCGGTGAAACGGAGGCAATTCCCTCTCAGTCCTATATTGTGGATGTACTGGTTACATCCATACTAGCAAGTGAAACGGATCAGCAAATGTCCTTTAGTCCTGCACTGTATGCCATATCGTAGCTTATTTTGCACAGCCAGGCTGTCTTCCCACACCAAAACAGAGCCCAGGCTGTCTCTGGGGAGTAGCATACCCAACTAGGTGGGCCAAAATTGTGCCAGGACTGCACCAATGGCTTAGTAATGTGGCTCTGCTTTTGCCTGTGCCTGTGCCCTGCTCAGTGTTGTGGTACAGGTGGAGCCGTTCGGTCTGTGCTTTTGTCAGTTCATTGCAGTGCTGCAAGGGACCAAGGCACAGCTAGTTGGGTGAGGGAAAAGGTTTTGGAGCACGTAAAAAGGAAGACAGGTGCCTGCTTTGGTAAGCGCCTCCTGGGAAATGGTGCCCCACTCTGAATGGATACGCTGAAGTTGACCAAAAACTTCTCATAGGTGTTAAGTGGGCCAGACTTTCCACTTTTTCTTTCTCCTTGTAGGGTTCCCAACATCAAAGTTACTCTCCTGCTATTTCAACACATTGCTAAACAGTCAGTTACTGTAAGGGGACCAAGCCCTTTACACACACAAATGAGGGGCCAGGGACTCTGCTTTTTTTGTAAGGACATTCATGTACATTCATGTGCATTCAGATTAGCACATTTCTAGAAAGCGAAATTCAACTGTAGGTAAATAAAATAGGCACAATGGGTATAAGCACTTACTGCCCCGAATTAGGAGGAATTTTTGAAGGTGTCTCGACAGCCTTCTGGTTAAGGCTGGAAGCAAACCGTCATTAGGACGGTAGCTATTTGTTGGTATAATAAATGCGTAATATTCTTTGTAGTAGCGCTAGTTTCTTGTAAGCTTCAGACATGTCCCGTGATGCCTATTTTATGCAAGCTTGATTTGAAAGGCTATTGAAATTTCAGGAGAAACTTCTAGGAATTAATCTTCCTTAACTGCAGGCAGTAGAGGTGTAGCACAAGTTATGCCTCCGTAGAGCTGCACAAGGTCTGCTCCGCTCCAGGCTTCCTTTGTAGTTAAAAGTAGAAAAGTCAGCAGGTCTAGGGCGTGATTCATGTGACCTATTTTAGGGAGGAATTACAGCCCATTTCCATTGACTGCATGGGCAGCCTAGATGATGAGCTCAGATACAGATGTCTGTGCTGTGGGATGTTAGCATTTAATTAGAGGACAGGCTGGGATTGGGGGTGGGTGGGATTTGTTTGTGATAACTGAGACTGAAACTTGTCAAATGATGCATCGTCAACAACGCGGTTTACAGAAGGCTGGTTTCTCCCTGTCACGTTGCTCATCAGTATGCTGAAACTTGGCTTGAGACCTCCCCCTGCCCTGGTACCTGCTTTTGTGGAACACCTGGCTCCACGCCGGTTATTTGCAATCGTTTGCTTAAATTTCTTGTCGTAAGTAGACGAACAGGAAACTGCATGCATGTTTTTCTCCAGGAAAAAGACTCCAGACTGTGAAACTTCCTGTTGACAAGACAACTTCCTGCTGTTTCGGAGGAGAGGATTATTCAGAAATGTATGTGACTTCTGCCAGTGATGGGATGGATAAAGAGTGGCTTTCACGGCAACCACAGGCTGGCGGGGTTTTCAAGGTGAATGATACTTTTTCCTGTCGTTTTAGAAGGCAGTTTTTTCCCTCCTGCATTTTTCAGGTAGCAAACCAGTTGGAGTGGTGGGAAGCAGGAAAAGGGTGGTTGTTAGAACACCAGTCACCTATGTTAAACTAGTGTTCGTATTTTTGGTTCCTGCTGCAGGACGAGAAAGTTAAATGTATTTAGAGATTTGAAAATACTTCGGGGTTTAAAAATCTGTAACAATGGTGATACTGCAAATTTTCTATGCCATCACCTCTTTCTACTTCTCCCCCTCCCAACACAGTTCGAGTTTTCTATTTGTTGTGGAAAGAATGTGTAAATACTTGTGTGTCTTAATCAATGGCTGATAAAAGCATCTGCTTTTATTTACTTTCTAGTTAGTTACAACTAAATTGTCTCTTTAAAAATTTGTCACCTTGGGATTTGTTTTAAAGCCCTGCTCTTCCATATGTGTGCATACCGAAGGTTATATTGTGAACTGCAGAAGTAAGGCTTAGTAGTGCCTGCGACGAGGCTTTTGGGGAACGGACTCTGGCCCGCGATGACTGAGCTTTAGAGAAAGAGCGTAGGTTGAAGTTCCTGGCTGTGATGAGCTGCTGTGTGCAAAATACGATAGGATGTCAAGTTGGGGGACGCAGTCCTTTTCTAAATTAAAGCATGTCTAGTTGTGAAAGAAAAGCCTGATAGCGGTGAATTATTGCACTAATCTTTTTTTTTTTCTCTCTGTTTTAATAGATAACAGGGCTAGGGGTGAAAGGAGTCCCACCGTATCCATTTGCAGGTTAAATATACTCTCTTCAGAATGGATTAGAGAGGACTGCCGTAAGCAAGACAAGTCGGAAGGTCTTATTCTGGTGTTCAGCATCTTTTGCTTTGAAACTGTAACACAATTACAATATCTCATCAGGAAAGGATGGAAAACTACTGAAAAATCTGGAATATTTTAAAACTGATCTCTTCTTTTTTTTTTTTCTCCCTTTAAACTCTATTACTTTAAATATCTGATGGTGCTTTCTCTGTTGTGCTAAAAAGGTTCTCACCCTAATAAACTACTGAATATTGTAACTTTCCTTTATGATTAAATAGTTTTTTGTTTATTCTCTGTCTCATTTGCAACCCATCCTATATTGATTTATTGATTAAACTACTTGTACTGTCCTTTACGTATTTTCAAAGTTCCTTCTAAAATATCCATTTGTGGTCTTACTGCTGCTTTAACTGGAACGTCGTTTGTGCCATGATGTTCTCAACAACTGGAACATTAATGCTGATTACTGTGTCTGCAGCTTCCTTTTCACATTACATTTTTAAGGCCTCAGCTGTGGTTGTGCTTAAATTAACTCTGGTCAGCTGGAGCCATGCATGTCATTATGTTGCTCATTTTGTTAAATATAAAACCAAACTTTTGCGATCAAGAACCATATCTTTGTCCATCCTCCAAAGATCACAGCCTGTTTTGGGGAGATCTGTGATGACAGGAAAGCATCAGGCATTCTTGGCCATTCGTGTTTAAAAGAAACCACCACTAGCATGTACCTCCTGCCGGACCAGCCCCCCGCCCCGAGCAGCCGGAGAGGCAGGAGGGGCCCACATGCCCAAGTGGCCACTGCTTCTGCAAATGTGCAGGAAAGGGTAATTTTTTCATAGCACCTGTTGTAAATGGCAAGCTTGTTCACTGGATTCCTTTTTTGCTGGTGACTTCAGGCCTGTATGTGCTGAAACAACTGATGTAGCTCAGTTGTTTTTTAAACTGCAGATTTTGCTCTTGACGTGTTAGGTGTTCCCATGCTTGTGCACTTCCATCTGCAGCTGAAATAGCTGTCCATCCCCGTCCTGCTGTGCGAGCGTAATCCACTGACCACCAACAAGAGGCTGTGCGTTTTCTCTGTGGGTAGCTCCAAGAATTAGTACATCATGGTTTTCCAGTGCATCTCTGCAAGCCTGTTGGGAGTTAGTTTCTCTCTGCTGGATCTGCTTGTGTCTGTTATGCCCCCCGAGTGTGCAGTGGGCGACGCGGTAGCTGCCTGGTCCCTGGACCACACCGAGGCCTCGGTGCTGCTTTGAACCAAGGGGCGTGCACGTGCAAGTCACCGTTTTCCTTCTTTAAAGCATGCGGGGTTATGTCTCAACAGCTGGAAAAACAGGAGGTTTAAGCAGCCCCACTTCAGGGCAGAAGGTGAGCGTGAGGCGGTGAAGGAAGCTGGGGCTTGTTTTTTGAGTATCCACCGTCCTTCGTTTGCTTTATGTGCCGCAAAGTAATCTCAAAGCATGGTAGAGGGAAAGTTTATGAGTTGAGGGAGATGGTGAATGTGGAAAATTTAGGGCTCTGATCTCGCTGAACTCACGAACCTGGTGATAACTGCAGCTCAGGAACCATGCTGTAGGGCTGCTGTGGTTGATTGCTAACGCACATTCAGAGATGCAGCAGAAACCAAGTAGGCAGAAACACAAGTAAGCTCCCTCTACCATCGCTATCACGTTGCAGAGGTTCCTGCGCCAGAAGGTTTTGTACCTTGCTCACCCTCACCCCACCGCGGTGGCAGTAGGATGATTGCCAGCACAGCGCAGGACTCCTGCCGATCTTTTTTTTTTTTGTTGTTGCTGCGCTAGAAAGGTAACAGCAAGAGCTTGTACAGGCATGAAAGAACTGGTCGAAGACTAGTTTGTCACCACTGGCCGAGAGGTACCCGTGAGACACAGGGAGGACACGGCCGCTGGAGCCCCTCACCCTCCATTCCGTGCGTGGGTGGCCCTGGGCAGATGTCTGGGGCACGCATGTCTTTGCGAGTGTGGGAGCAGGTAGAATAAGCTTCTGTAGAGATTTTATGGATAAATGCCACGTCCTCCTTCTGTAAGATCACCTGCTGGGCTTCGTCATGCTGGTTTCATGGGCATCACATGAGCAGGAAGAGCCAAGTCTGCCAGGAGAGTTGTGTTTTTAACGTTGCCGAAATGTCCTGGGAGCACGCCTTGCCACAGCCTCCAGTGCAGAGGCCACAGCTGCTTCCCGCGGCCCAGCCCCGAGGAGCCCAGACGGGCGCTGCTGGCGTATTTTGACTCGAGTCCCATGATGGAGCGCTGGATCCAGCAAACTGGAGTTGAGCGGTTCCCTCAATTAGGAAGGCTTCCTGACTTTTGTTTAATCCCTCGCTTATTAATGGTGCTCACCTCTTTGATCAAAGACTTGCACTGATTTCAATTAGGGTTGAGCAAGAGCCCAGTGACAGGAAAGGCTGTATCAGGAGGAGCCGCTGCTGTGCCCTGAAGGATTTCTTCACCCTCGTGACCAAAATCTATAGTCATAGGTGAAGCGTATTTATTCCCAACCACGCTGAAGAAAGCTCAAGTAATCCTTTGCTGGCAAAATAGCTCTGCGGAAATAAAAGCAGGCGGCACTGACTGCCTGGGGAGCTCCCGTTCTTCCCATCTTGAGCGCCAGGGAGGGACCGGGCCCTTCCTACAAAAGGGCGAAGCCACAAGAAGATAAGCCTTGGCTTCACTTTCGGACAACGCTGTCGAGTGGGATATTGCCGGGGTGAGTAGCTACACATGTACCTGCCTGGGGTTTTTAATAACTGTGTCTTCATTAACTCTAACCGTGTCTGTTGTCGTCTCCAAGCAGAAGACAGCCACAGAAGAGGTCTCTCTCTAGGTGAAGAATGACTTTAAGAGATCAGGACAATCAAATTATATGCAAAGTTGAGTTTCTAGAGTAATGAAACCTGGGATGGACCCTCAAGGGGAATAAGTGAGACAAGTGTAATTTGGGGAGTTGTGAAAAAAAGAGGGGAGCGATGGATTTACTAAATATTTGTAAAGCCACAGGAACAAATTCAGAGCTATTGTCTGAGCACATGCCTGTAGGTAACAGAAGACAGACAGAATTATTTAAATACCACATTAATACATGTGGTGCGCTAATGCCTTGATACACTCTCCCAACTACACTACGTTGATAAAAAATAGGGACTATAAAAAGAAACGGCAAGAGTTGCATCAGAGGAGACCAAAGCAGTGGGAAAGGAGGGAGGAAGCCACCCCAGAAGGAGACGCTGCGGTGGGACGTCAGCCAGAGGTACAGGGGGGCGTGGCCGCCTTTGGCCAACTTTACTATACACTTCTGCTTTGCAAGGCAGCGATGTTAGAAACAAACGAAGTGTGTGGTGGGGGCAGGCTCTTTACGTTTGGAAATAGTTAAAAGACTAGCTGGCTGGCTAGGAACAAATAGGTGCACCTGCTACTGCAGGGTTGCGCCACTCATTGACAGCGTCCACGAAGCCTTTGAGATGTGTCTCCTCCTAAAGTGACCAACCTCTGGAAAGGTAGACATGGGGGATGTTGAAACGGCGTGCTGAGGGTGAGAAATATGATACCTGTGCTGGCAGTCTAGAAGTCAGAGGGGTAGGAATAAGAGATGGTGCAAAACGCGGTGGGGGCATCCCCGGAGCATTTGCAGCCACCCGAGTAAATGAAAGAGACGTGCTCTGGTAGTGTTTTCACAGCTGCCATCCTGCCTAGTGCTGCTGATGATCCGGCATCTGAGCTGCTTGCCAGGAAAGCAGCATATGCTTTTTTTTTAAGTTGCAGCGAGGCAAATGCTTCGTCCCTCTGCATGACTTGATTTTACTTTGCCACAGCCTGTGGTGGGGAAGTCAGTCAAGTCACCAGAGGAAAAGAGCCGAATGGGAAATGTGGTTTTCTCCATCAAAATTCCTTTAGAAAAAATCCTTTGGGAAATATTATGCAGAACAAAAGATGACTTTTTTTTTTTTCCCTGCAGCTGAGAACCAGTTGCTTTTCTTTTTAAATGAAAGCAGTTAAAATGATCGTAAACCAGAATTTTCCTTTCGAATGTGTCTTCCAGCTGAAAATGCTGTGGAAAAAAAATGCATGTTGTTCTACATGAGCCTTCCTTCAAAGTTATCATTTAGATTTAAAGAAGGAAAGTGGAGAGTAACGTGAAAAATGTTGTGAGAGCAACCAGAGACAGAGGGTTTGTGCTGAACTGAGATGGAGCTGATGGCTCGGGCTGGGAGGCTGAGGAAGGCTGAGAAGGGTTCTCAAGGCGCCCACAACCAGTTTGCTTGTAACGCAGAGACCTTGGCGGGAGTTTGACTTGGAAATATTACTGGCTTTTTCACTAGAAATGTTTGAATTTGTCTCTGGCTTAGGGCTGTAATTTTTTAATCTCCGTTTTTGGATCGATGGTGACTATGATAGGATAATACTAGGTCTATCTCGGCTATTTGCTTATCTGGGAAAAATGTTCATCCTGTGAATCACTTGAACATCAAATTAAAATGTTCACTGAAGTCTTGCATGAGTAAAGAAACGCATTGCTCTTGCATGCTGGTTTGGGGCTGATTCCTCCCATGTGTCTTCTGCCCTTGCTTGAGTGCCGTGGGGGCGGTGACCACCAGCAGCAACCTGCCTCCCACCTCCCCCCCTTGCTGCAGCAGGCAGGACCCGGAGAGGTGCCCTGTCACCAAAACGCTGGTGGTCGCTCTGGCTCACTGCCCAGCTTGGACTCTGTCCCCACAGCAAGCCTGCCCTTGTTCGCCCCTTGCTGGACCAGCCGCTGGGGGGGGACCCGCTGTCACTTACCTCTGCTGAGTGGGGCTGGGTGGGAGAAGGCACTTGGCATCTTCTGCCTTCGCCTCCCACAGCCAGAAAAATGGCAGATGCCAAAGAAGGAAAAAAATGAAAGTCTTAAAAGCCAAGCAAGATATCGCTGTCCTGCAGCATCAGTGGCAATTGCCGAGGCTCCCTGGCCAAAGCCCTTTCCCGGGCGCGCTGCAGGCAGCAGCTCGCAGCTCTCTGCCAAGGCAGGGATCGGGCTTTGCATATTCGAGGTGAGGAGCCTGGCGAGGAAAGCAGGTGACTTTGCACACAGGAAGGTCCTGGCACAGCTGGGAATAGGAGCCAAGTCTTAATGATGCCAATAAGCCTTAATCACAAGAATATTTTTTTCCTTATTGTTCAAAGTGACTTGTACTACAAACCCCTCCCCTGCATCTTTTATTAACCTCCCCTTGTTATCATCCGAGACGTTAATTTGCCGCTAAATTTGGGAAGACTGGGCTAGCCCTCGGGGCGGCCAAATGGTGCAACATCTCAGTTTCCCTCTTCCACTCTCACGACATGAGAGAGAAAAACACCGAGCAAGGATTTTTCCGTCACGTGTTCTGCTGCTGGCACCGCAAACCAGACCATTCATAAGGGCTTTGGTCCGTGCCTCATCATTCATGTGACTGCTGACTGAATACAAAATGTAAAAGGTTACCTGCTCCGTGCAGATAACATCAACTATTGCACGTTTTTAATCATCGCCAAAAACAGCAGCCGGTTTCATTGGACCAGCGCTGGAAAAGAGACACCAACCCAGTTCTTGCAATACTTTCCTCAGCAGGTGCGTTGTTGTGATGAACTGCAGAGTTGCGCATAGGTGTCCTCCGTCTTGGTATAGATACTCAGCTGTTCGACCGAGGGAAAAGGGTTCTTAAAATTCCTCGGTTTACACAGACGGTTGTTTCACTGTGCGCACATTAAAAGCTTTAACTGTCTGACTGATTATTCAAAGCTTCATCTTGAAATTAAAAATGAAGTGATGAGTGCTTGCACGGGGGAGAGAGGGAGAGAAACAGCAAAGAAACCTTTTCAGGTTTTAAGTAAATTTTAACCTTTTAAGTCATTAATTTGTATTTTACCTGTATCTTAGGGGTACCAAAATGACCAATTTTTGTCAACATCATTTGAAAAGGGATGGGGACTGAGGATTAGAAAGGCTATTTTCAAATAGCTACCAGAAAGAGGTTTTAGTTTTTATAGCAGACTGGATGTTTTTACGTTAGTTTTCCATTCCTACGAGGAAATTTTTCTTACCGTCTCCAAATTCTGATAACTTTAAACAGTTTAACTTGGAAAACGTTTCAGTGACACCCATCAGCCCCTTGCTCTCTGTGAGGGGTTTAGGCACAAGTCCAGGAGACTAAAACACCAACAAAATGTTGTAGAGAGGATAAAGGCAGGGTGGACGTCATGTTTTTATCCTCCGGGATTTTGTTTGGGGAGAATATGGCAGGTTTTGGTGCTTTCTCCTTGGAATTGCTCTTTTTTTCACTGCAGACTCATCTCTGACGGGTCAGTGCTGTGGCAGGCAGGGTGCGAGGTGCTGCACAAAAAGGTGCTAGGCGGCAGGATGCCTCAGGACTGATGAAGCCGGGAAGTTTTGAACAAGGCTTTTGGGGTCATTCCCTCATTTTTCTCTCTGAGACGCTGTATTCTGTGAAATGCCGCTGCTACGTAGCTCCATGGAGTGCCGGCAGGGAGGGTGCGGCAG
>NW_008825494.1:2122278-2136190 GCF_000699105.1 Pygoscelis adeliae | reverse complement strand
CATTCCTGCCAGCTTGTGGGGACTCTTTTGGAGGGCAGCGCTGCCTCTTAGGGTTGGATGACCCTTCCTGTTGAAAGCCTCCGTTTTCAGCTGCTTGTAAAAATTAGTGAAACCTCAGCCAGCAAGGCACAAATCTTCCCTTCTACTTGCAATCCTCTTAAAAACAGGGGGGGAAATTTGAGCCAAAATATCCAGCTCTTTGAAAAAACCCCACAGCTGGAGGGGCACACGGAAGGTATTTGTTTGGTGGAGGGGAGAGACGCTGAGGCTGGACGTGGAGCCGGGGAAGGTGGACGCGCGCTGAGGCTCCGTGGGACAGGGCAAGTCTCCGCAGCATCGGCGGGGTGGGCATGAGAGGGGTAAGCAGGCAGCTGGTGCAGGCAGGTTGGTTTCTCCCCTGCCTGTGCCTTGTGAAATAGCTGGCAATGGCGTGACTGCGTACTCCTCACGTGGCGTGCGGGACGGGTCTGTGAGTCAGTATTTCACCATGGCTTACCTGCCAGCCCCTGTTACGTTGCTGCAGAAGCTGGAGAAGGGGCAGTAAATGAAAGGGGAGCTGATGGGAAGAGAAAGGTTTAATAAGGCTTCGCCGGGTCAATGAAACAACCGGCGAGACAAATACACACCGGCTGCTGCAGATCTGGCAACTTTCTGCCTCTGTGGGAGCTGCGCGGCTGCCGGCCTGCTGCCGAACCCCCTCTTCCTGCGGGGCAAGAGCAGCTCTGTGTTTTCCAGACCATGATACAATAAAGTCAGCGTTGTGTCTCCAAGCCTTGGGTCCCAAATGCGGCAGACACATGACACAAAACTTTAACCCACTCCTCCAGGTCGAGCATGGCTTAACAGGTTTTAGGAGGTTTTACTGGCATCTTGCTGCATATCCTCATTTACGCTTCAGACTGATGCTGTTTGCCTGCGCCTCTCTGCGCCGGAGTAGGTCCCTGCCCAGCCTCTCGTGGCAATTTTTCTTGGAAAAGAGAAGGATATGTTTGATAAATGGGTTGTTTGGACCTTACCTTGGCTGCGTGACTCCTTGCCATGCATACCTGGGGCCGGGGCGCAGGGAAGACTCCGGGTCCCCAGCTCTGGCGTTTCCACTCACGGTGATTACTGGCTCTTCCCACGTACTTTGAAGCGCATTAGTGCTAATTAATTATCTGTAAACCTTATCGTCAGCACACCTACTAGGAAACAATGCCCGCCTGAAGACAGTAATCTGTGGAATAGTGTTATGTCAGGGACTGTCTGCCTCCCAAGAAATCTCTCTCCAACCTGTGGAAAAAATGTGCCGAGGCTGATGGGTGTAGCAGCGGTGTCGTCTCCATTAGCGGTGACTGAGGCAGCGAGTAGGCCCCTTTCTTTTGTAAGAGCTGCATGGTGGAGGTTATTGCTCACATTCCACACCGCAGCAGGGGCAGGGCAGGCCCAGGGGCCGAGGTACCTGTTTTGGAGGGCATCGTCGGGTTCTGAACGCAAATGTGAGGGATTGGGCACCCTGTGCCAGGGTGGTGGCTGAGAGGTCGGTGTCCCTGTGGGCACCCCGCTGCAACAGGGAGGAGGGGACGGAGCAGGGTGGGCATGAACACCCCCCCGGCAGGAGCAGGCGCCCGGGATGAGAGCTTCATAGGCGGCTTTGCCCCCGAAGCAGCAACTGGGGTAATTACACCCCGCAGCCTGGCACAGGGTGAAATTTGGAGTCTGCGGCAGGGGTTGGAGCCCTGGCTGGGGTGATGAGGGGGCCGACAAAGATGAAACACTTGGAGGCAAAACAAAGCAGCAGGATTTCAAAGGCAGGAGCCTTCCCCGGTGTTTGCATATTCACACTGACTCGGTGTGGGAACAGGCACTTGGTCTGCAGTGGCCTCTGTGGCAAACTGCAGTTGGTAGTAGGGGTGTATATACATCTTCCTATGGAGCAAGTCAATGTTTCTGCATTAATAAGGCAGAGCCTTGTTTTTCCACAGAAGGTCTCTGACCCATCGGTGCTGCTGCCCACTGGTCCCTCCCCATGTTGGCTCCCGATCCCCAGCCGACAGCTTGGCCCTGGCTCAGGGCCGTGTCCCCAGCACTCCCTTGCCTGGAGGCAGGTGCCTCATCAACAGCTCTGGTTTAAAGTCTCTCACCTAGGAAAGGTTTGCTAAGGAGAAGCCTTGGCACCTTGAGCTCAGTTCCAGCCATGAGGCTATGGAAATGTCACAGGAACCTCCAAAATTACTCATGCGGGATTTGGAGGGCTTTGCCATTTACAAACTCCGCTTTTAAGCATCATAGGTGTGAAAAATACACACAACGAGAGCTTTTCATTAAACCCTCCTCCCCTCAGACCATGTCCTCCTCCATCAAAATCGAATCCGTCGTGAAGGAGAAGAACAGGATGGGAGAGTGCCCAGTCTGGGAAGAAAGGGAGAGCGCACTTGTCTATGTAGACATTAACTCACAGAAAGTTTGCCGCTGGAGCCCACTCACCAACGAGGTGCAGAGCGTGTCCGTGGGTAAGAGTCTGTACTCACTGCTTCAACCTGGGAGTCTTCTCTGTCCACCCCTGTCCATCCCTCCTGGTAGGAGTCTGCAGCATGGTGGTCTCCCTTACTTTCCATGTCCTCCCATGATGTGTTGCTGAGCACGGTGTGGCCTGAGCCAGCCAAGCAGAGGGGACCATGCTCAGGTGTGGAGGGCCATGCACATGTTGCCCTTGCTAAGCCCCAATGGGAAGGCATGTTTCATTTGGGACCTGCAGAGGAAAAGGTACAGTCCTAATGGCTGTGTCTGCCCAGAAGGTGGAAAGATCTGGAGAGCACAGAGACAGTGAGATGTGCTAACGATCCCAAGGGAGAAGGATTTGAGCATCTTAGCTCAGATTTCCTGGGTCAGGAATGTCCCAATCAAGCCCAGATGCTGGAAGTGAGGTGGGGAGGGGTAGGGCTCCAGAGCTGCCTGGCATCTCCTACTCCCTCTCGCCCACAGATGCCCGCGTTGGCTCGGTGGCATTGCGGCAGTGTGGGGGCTATGTCATCGCCCTGGGGACCAGGTTTGCCTTTCTGGACTGGGACACTCAGGCGGTCACCACCATCCTCGAGCTCGAGCAGGATAAACCTGACAACAGGTTCAATGATGGGAAAGTGGATCCAAAGGGGAGGTTTTTTGCTGGTAAGTTCCTGGTGGAAATTTCCCCCAGAGCAAAGAGGAACTAATTACAGTGTATTTTATATAGTGCCTTTTATTCCGTGTTCTCAATTCCTCTGTTGAGTTCCCCACAAAAACCACCATCGCGAGCATGAGTTGCCTTGTGAACGCTCTGCTCAGTTACTGCCCGACGGAGGAGGACAAGGGACCCCACATCCTCTGACCTAAATGAGGACAGAAGCTGTTGACAAGGGCTGTCTGGCAGGAAGGCTCCCCTTCTACTTGGCGGACGGTGTTGTTCAAACATCTGCCTATGCGGGAGGTAAAAAGCCAGTGAAGGGCTCACGCAGGTGGGAAGGTTTCTGGAGGTGTAGAGGAGGATGCAGCAGAAGATGAGCTGCGGCTTGTACCCTTCACACACGGCCTTCCCCAGTCAGCCCATGGGAAACAGGGATATGGGGAGAGATCCTCGGCCTCCTGAAGGCAAGAGGGACTTTTGCCACTGGTTGCAATGCAGCCAAGATCCCCCTGCGCTTTCTCTCCTCCCATATAAATGATGAGCCAAGCACAGCAATCCACGCTGGAAGTGGAGAGTGACTGATGGGACTGAAAATGGCTCTGTATTTGTTTTGCCAGCCAGCCTTTTCTTCTTATTTCAAATTTGCCAAAAATCAGGAAATTCATTTGACTCATGGTTATACTCGAGGGCTGACGTGCCACTAGAGTTAAGGGCAAGAATAAGAGAGAAAAACCTACTTTGCACACCCATTCCTAGCTGTGCACGGTGGATCAATGCTTTCAACAGGGGTTTTGGCCAAGCATTGTAAAACAAGCTCATGAGGTCTTCTAAAAGGAGAGACAGTCTGTCACAGTTAAAAGAAGGCGTAAATGCCCCCCTCGAGTGCCTCCCATCCCGGTGCTGCAGAGCTCTCTCCTTTCTGGAGAAGAGCGAATCAGAAACTAAATAACGAGCGTAACACTGAGGCATAAATTCATTAAGAAAAAATCTCACTTCTGTGGTATTCTCCACTTGCTTCTGAGATAACCCTGATTGACAGCACCTGTATTTTAAGGTCACAGCCCATTTAAATGATAAAAGTAGCCTACAAAGAGCAACAACAAAAAAAGCACAGGATGCTTGCCTGCATCTTGGCTTTTGCTGTGAGCAAAACCTCAGCCCCTGGTGGGTTGTGGTGCTCCTTTGGGTCTTTGGTGTCTATGACTTAAACCCCATGGCAACTCAGAAACTACTCCTCTTGTTGGCCCGGGATCACCTCCGCAGGAGGCAGCTGCTCCTGACCTGCCCCTTTTCCTCCTTCTCATCAATCTGATGGGACCTGGTTAGGCCCTTTCTCCCTAGGACCTCTTGGTAACACTTAGAGGAGGTTTTTGATCAAGCATGAGGAACAAGCTTCTACTTTCTAACCGGTGCTCCCATTTCCATTTCAGGTACGATGGCTGAAGAGACGGCGCTGGGGGTCCGAGCGAGGCGGCAAGGCGCTGTCTATACCCTTTTCCCCAACCATTCAGTAATAAAGCAGTTAGACCAGGTGGACATCTCCAATGGTCTGGATTGGTCCCTGGACCACAGGACCTTCTTTCACATCGACAGCCTGGCATACGCTGTGCATGCCTTCAGCTATGATGTGCACGCTGGAAAGATCGGTACACGTGCTTTTCTAAATTCGGTGACAAGTAGTGCTATTACTCTTTCTGCAGCAAGACCTGGGCGTGTAATATGCAGTGATTTATCTGACAGATCTCATATCTGCTTGTCAGCAGGCTGGCTGTGATTTTTCTCAAGTTTAGTTACAAACCAGGTGTATTTGGTGAACAAACTTTTGACAATCCTTCAACCTACTTTCATCTGGCTTATATTTAGACCTGTTCAAGGAGCTGCAGGGAAGAAGCCACTTATACTGCAGAGTGAGAATTAGCTTATAGGATGCTATTTATTCTTGAGTGCCATCTACTGGAATGCTTCGATTGTACTAGCTCCATAAATACAAATACAGAATGTGCACGCATGTATATCACAGAAACGTCTTTAAAGAATCAAGTTATCATTATGACTGAAGTTTCCCAATTCTGAAATTAAAATTGCCTTCAGATGTTTGGCAAATTTCACTTAAATTCATTTCCTAGACAAACATTTTTTATTATAATATCTGCAAAAAGGAAATTTAAGTGCAAGCAAAATGGATGTAACCTCATTTCAAAACTCTGAAATACTTTGTGCTGTATCAACCCGTTATACTCCATGGGAATTTAAGTGGCTGAACGGCCTTTGTACTCTGATCAGTTTGGACTTTGTGTAATCATGGGTGAAAATTGTACAAATAATTACAGTTACTCAGATTTTATTTTGCTGAGAAAATCTATTTCTACAGATTTTAGGAGATAAGATTGCTACAGAAGATTTAATGCTACTTTTTCTCCCCCAAATACAAAAACATAATGAGTTTGAGTTTCCTGGCCTTGGCTTTATGCTGGTGACTATTTTTGGGTGGTGCAATGGCCATAAGGTGCTGGGTCAGAGCAGGCAGACTGCTGCCCGTGGGCACTGCTCCATGGTCTGTGCATGGGCCCATCGACCTGTCTGCGCTGCAGCCTAGACCACGAGCAGTTGGTGTCCAGGCTTAATCAAAACTGGTAGCTTGATTGGCCATGAAAATAAGTAAAATTCCTGATCTTTACCCGTGAAAGATTGTTTATTACCAACATTTAAATTCAAGTCATTACTTACATGATGTATTGCTCATAAAAAGATGTCCAGACTGCCATGAGCAATGAAAGTCCAGGAAAAGTTACTGCGCTTGCGGCAGTCATGGTCATCTAGTGGGTTAACAAGAGGGACAGAGGCATTTTGTTCTCTTCCTTGGTAAAACAATAGGAGCCCTAATTCAGTACAATCCCAAACCACAATGGCTCTACTGGGGGCTTGTTTCTGCCAGGCTAAGTTAGGCTTTTAACACATCCGCTAAATGCATATGTGATATAAATTTTGCAGCACATCTTTGTCACAGAAAATGAACTTAACTGTTTCCAAGAGCATGGAAGATGTTAGACTGGGATCTGACACCGAGCTGGTACCAGCCCATGTAACACCGGCTTCGTAACTCTCCCTGCAGCCTGCCCCAAACTTTTGTACCATCTAGAAAAGGAGGAGCAAATGCCCGACGGGATGTGCATTGATGCAGAAGGGAAGCTCTGGGTGGCCTGTATTGATGGCGGGAGAGTAATTCGTGTAGACCCAGAGACAGGTAAGGCCTCCACCAGCACGTGCATATTGAGTGTCACCTACATGCCACAAACACGAGAGGAAAGGCAGCCAGGAGGAATGGTTTGACGGTGAGATGAGAAGGTGTCGTTTATTGCCCGTCTCTGCCCCAGGGGTTGCCATGAGTGTCGCTGGTCCAGGCCCCGATGACGTGGAGAGCGCTGCTCCCCGTGCTGCCTCCCAACATCGAGTATCCCTGCTCCCACGGTCTGCTGATGCAGCACACCCACTTCTTAATAATGCCACTTGAAAAAAAGAAAGTCACTGCACATCTATTGTGAGAAACATTATAAACCTACAATTAAAAAAGAAAAAATTCTCAGCGTTGAAATGTTTAACTGGGAAACACTGTTAGGGAATGACAGCCATCCCAGGCCCAGGTGTCTCTGCTCTTCCTGGCTTCAAAGACTTTATTGTTTCATTCTGAGAAAAGGAAATGAAGCCTCGCAGATGTAGGGAAGAGGCTGAAAAATAGTTAGGGATGAGGCAGATGAAAGGACAAACTGTCCTTTAGGATATGGCCTGTCTGAAGGGGAGATGCCTTCTGAGTAAATGCCACAGCTGCACCACTAATAGTACATTCATATTCACACGCTTCCTAGAAAATGGACATTAGGAAACAATCACATTTTTTCCAGGAAAAAGAATCCAAACTGTGAGGCTGCCTACTTCGAGGATCACCTCTTGCTGCTTTGGTGGAAAAGACTACTCAGAAATGTACGTGACTTCTGCATATGATGGGCTGGATAAGAGCACCTTAGCCAGGGAACCTCATGCAGGAGAGATTTTCAAGGTGAGCAGACTTTATCTCTTTCTATACGTCAGACCTGCCAAGCCTTGCGCTCGGAGAGTGAGGTGCCCCCTGGCTGCCATTGATCATCCCACTTGCCTGATGTGCTGGTCCAGATACGTTGCTCGTCCCCCGGCCGGGCACAGCTGCTTTTGCACAGCTGCTCATGCATTTGGGAGGAAGATGTGGAGAAATTTATAGTAATAGTGTTGATATGTTGGTTAGCCAAAGTCGGTACCTGTCTGGGATCCGAAGGCAGCTGGTGGAGCTGGGTCTGCCCTGTACAGCATATTCTGTAACACACTGTTGGAATTGGGTCTTGCTCCTCTACCTTTCAACAGTTTTGGAAACGCCACTCTCTTAATTCTCGTTTTTTAATTGTACTGGGGTATCTAAATATTTACAACACAGATTGCTCCTTTAGAAATTAAATGCTTAAATTCACCAGGGCAAAGCTTTGCATCCCAATCCCAAAACTTTCGGGGGTTTTTTTCAGTCTGTTAAAAGTGGGTGCTATGTTTTGAGTAACTAATAATCCACATTTTTGTCCAGGGCTCTTGAGTCCAAAACTTGTTTCTCTCTTCATTTTTCAGTCCATTAGTAAAAACTACATCAGGAAAATAAAATGCAGTTCTGAAACAGCAATTGCCATCATTCTCTGAAAGTTGACCATAGCGTGAAAGGGAAGCATTGTAAATGAGGGGAAATAGAATAAACCAAACTATATTATCAGTTTGGCAATAAGATGAAGACATGTTCCAGGAGGGATGGGGATCTAATCTGGGATCTGGGACCTTCCAGTTGAAAGCAGTGCTTGGAACAGATTTCCCATGGCCGAGAACTGATAGATTTCTCAAGCAGCGGAGTTTAGGAGCCCACAGGAGAGTTAAATACCAAAAGATAATTTTGAGCCTTGGCTTTTTTATCTCTCTTCCTCACTTCTTCAGTTCTAGAAGGGAATTGGTATTTTCCAAACTCACATTTGTCTTGCATGGGCAAAGCGCATTAAAAGTTGCTATGACTCGTTCGGTTAATGCAGAGATAAGGACCACATGTAAGGGCCACAGATAATGTGTAAATCAGCAAAATTATGGAGGGGTGCTTGATAATCTTAAAGATCTTAATCTTAACGAGTTCTAAAGAACTCCATATAATGACTCTTTTTGGGCTCCTCTTGAAGTAGGGGTAGGTTGCTATATTTATTGTACAATGTTTGAATGTTGCACTCAGTTGGAGATTTATCTTTTTCCTTTCTTTTATTTTTTATTTTTTTAAACAGATAACAGGCCTGGGTGTGAAAGGGATCCCACAGAATTTTTATGCTGCTTGAACACTGACGCTAAATAACAAAGAAGAAATGCTTGCATCTTGTAGTAACTCTGACAAGAAGTCCAATGAACTGCAGAATTTATCTGTGTGAGGATTTCTAAATCCACATTTAAGAGCGTGCTTGTTTGGAATTGAAGATATTCCTTGTTCTGTGGGCCCGTGGCATAATGCAATAGGTTAGAGAGGTAAAGTTAATCTGTGTTACACCTTGATAGCTTTTGTGACTTTCCATAAACCTCTTCAAGCTCGAGCTTAGTTTTGTTGAACTTTCTGATGACCAGCTCTGGATTTTCAAGTCTGTGGTTGTCGAAGCAGAATCTGACTCCTGGTTTGTCTTTTCATGTTACAGTGATGTACCAGCAATGATATGGCAGATTTTAATAAACATTTTAAGAGTGATGACTTGAACTGGACTGCTCCTCTGCTGTGGGACTCCTCCCGAGGTGTTTTCTTGGTGATCAGACTTACTCATAGTATCCAGACTCCATTTTCACATCCTTGCTAGCCTGTTTCCATTTGCCTTGTCATGAATTCTTCTGTCTTGTCTTTAGGACACCATTTATGCTGTTGAAAATAAACTATGCAACCATATTTAAAATATGCTTATGGATTTTTTTTTTCTGCATTCAGATATTACCATGAAAATGCTGAGTGACCACACACGTCAGGGTACAAACAGCCTGTGAGCTACCAGGGTGGCCTGTGATACTGAAAACCGATGCTCCATGGAGTCGTCCCGTCAGGGGTCATATTTGCACATAGACACATGGACTTCCCTTTGCTTTCCATATCTTCTCATTGCATGCATGGCTTCACCTTCTTATTGCATGCATGACTTCTCTTTTCCTTTCCTGTTTCAAGTCTTTTTCTCCTTTTTCCCTTTTCCCTTTAGATTTCCTTTTTCTTCTCTTCTCTTTCCCCTGAGTTTACTCTCTGAACTTAGAGTAATCTCACTTGTTGTCAGCTTTCTTCTGTCTCTTTGTGGTCCACATTGCTCAATATTGAGTTTGAAGTCCTTGTCCCTGCCTTCAATGCTGTATATATCTGCTCGGGTTTCTTGCTGCGTTACCCTCACCTCCTCTGTCTTCTCTGGGAGGGCAAATCTGGCCTGTCGACATTTCTCCCTTTGCCCAAACTGTGCAGGGTTTTCTCCCACACCAATGACTACACCAAAGCTGACTCTTGAATTTGGGGTTTCCCGAAAGGCCTCAGCACACCTGCAGTGAGCCAGGTCCTGTTCAAAACCTGGCCAGACTGAGCAGGTGAGCAATGGAAGTGGAGAAGTTGCTCACCTCTTCCCACTGCTTCTCCTGCACGCTCGGCAGACAGGACAGAAATAGCATCTTGCATGTGAGTAAGTGAAATGCACTTTGGAAAATGCTGACAGACGAGCCTGTGTAAAAACAGAGAGTGCTGTGGAGGGGGTCTCAGTGTTTCCTGGCTTTGTGCAAACCTGGGCCCCAACGAGACTATCCTTGACTCCTACAACTCCACGACCTTCAGTTCATTTCCCAGTGAGAGGAGCTGACTATACCACAGTGGAACAGAAAGCACTATGTCAAGGTGTATTTTTAGAGGCTATTTAAATAATGACCCAATGCTATGCTAGATTCACTGAAACATTGTGGTCCTTTTGGTCCAAGCTGGGGCAGCGGCTTTGGTCCCGTTGGAGCATACAGCTCTGTGGGGATCTACTTGATCTTAGGAGGAGCTCCAGAAGCTGTTTTTAGAAAAAGCCTAGTGCAAATGCAACAACTCCTCATTGAATCAACTTTTTAAAATCTGTCTTTTGTTTGTACTTCTCTAGTTATTTTCTAGGAAAAGGTTTACTTTAATTATTTGAGAATGCTTAAGGCCTGTAGATATCCAGTGAAATCTAGCCTTTGCACTGAATTTGCTATCTTTTTACTGCCTGGAAAGATACACAGCACATCATACATCTTCAGATCCTTAATGCCGACACTTTGCGATGTTACAAGGAGGTCAATACTACTCATCATTTACCAGACCAGATATTTCAGTGTCTTTCTCTGAGGCATTTGGCCTTTCCACCACTGCTATTCAAAGCCTTGAGTTAGCCCTCAGACACTACGAGCAGGGAGTAAGTACTCGATGCCTCATGAGCATAATCTCCCACAATAACCCATGCCTGGAGGAGCAGAGAAACTGTGGTTAGCCATTCAGAAATGTTAAACACAGTTTCCGTGGGGCCGTATGCAGATTGCCCCTAGAATTAGCTGTTTTCTTCAGAACCAGCATCCCTCTCCTGGCAAGGGGTCCCTCCTAGCACTTTTGAAAGAACCAAGCTGGGTTGATTTCTTCCTTTTAAAATATCCATAATGCCCAACTCCCTTATGTGGTAGCCTTCCGGCCTGCCAACAAGCAGGAGATCTGGTTCTGCACTCTGACCAGGCAGAGGGCAGGTCAAGCCACATGTCCCAGGGCAACGTCCTACCCATTTTGAAGGGTGATGTGACATGGGGGAGGTAGGTGGTATATCTGGCCCCTCCAGCTGAACTGGGCCACAGTCCAGAAAGAAATTTGAGATCCAGAGGGCCAAGGAGGGAGCTTTATTCACTAAGCACTATTGAATATACTTGGCCATTGAACAGGATTTTCCAAAGTGCATTATTTCAGTGCAGTTACCTGACGTCTACTGTAAAACCCGTATTAGGTACTTTTTGGACACTTATTCTAGATGATTAATTCAGGTCATTAGCAAGCACTTTGCTCCTGCACTACCTGACCAGATAATTGGTAAAACAGGATAAAGGCTCTTGGCCCATCGCTCTGCTTCACTCCTACCTTGTTCTGGAAGGGAGGTGAGTCCATACAGCTGCACAAAGACACCTAGATTGAGAAATAAAATCTTCAGCTCATTCTAATGTTTGCTCAACACCCAGGCTGTTGTTTTTTTTCCCTGGTCATAATTCCAATAGTAATTAAGCTGCTGGGGGTTCTTAAGAGCAAAGGTGTTAAATGCCCTCTGGCACCCTGTCAGTACCAAACAGGTATAAGGAACATCATTGACAATTATGCAAGATTTCCTGTTTACCCAGTCTGGAGAGGAATGTGAAGGCAGGATGTCTGGAGGCAAGTCAAATGTCCTAACCTTTAATTAAAAAAGAAGTAGGAAGTGTGTGCAGATACTTTATTTAATAAAAAATAGCCAATTATTTGCAAAATTGCCTATCCACTAGGCTATTTGCTCTGCCAGAAAAGGAAAGTAGATCGTTTTGAAACAATATGTGCTTGGGAAATCCTTAATAACCTCGTAATTTTTTTTCTAGAGCTTCCCCAGACATGCAAGCCAGGCTCACTGGTTTGTAATTCTCCAGCCACTCCTACCCCCACCTCTAAAGGCAGATACTGTGTGTGCTGCTCTCAGACTCCAAGGTCGGAGTGCTTTGGGATCTCTCTCATTGTAGCACAGCTTCCCAAATTAAAGAAAGGTTTGAAGATGAATTTCTCTCTGTTGCCAAAAGGCCCACTACTTCACTTCTCTTCAGATTTCAGAACTTACTGTTTTGTGATTTTGCTTCCTAAAAAAAAGTCTTGGCTGAAAACTATGGTGAGACTATTCTCCAGCCTTGTTAACCAAAGTAAGGCAAAGGCTCTTTGTCTTGAGCAGGACAAAGGCATGAAGGAAGCAGGTATGGGACTGGGTTCATTCCTTTTGTGCATTTAGGGAACAATACGGTATCTGTAGTCCTTGGTGAGGATATGCTCTGAGACAGTTACTGGGTGACTGAGTACGTGGGTTGCTGTGGGTCAGCCCCATGTGGTGAGAAGCACAGCAGGGAGGCTGCTGCCTGCCCAGGGGTAACCTGCTGATGGGGCATCTCCCCTACATGGATCACAGGCAGAGCATAAAAGAGTTTGTCAACAAGATAGCAGTGACTGATGGGAGCTGGCTTTCCTGTACGTCCTACCTTTTATAAGCTTTTCTAAGTATTTACTGTGTTTAATGTACACTACTATATTTAACCTATACCAGGCTGGATAAATCTTATTTCTCTTGCATGCCTTTGTGTGTGTTGGGAATAGGCTGCCAACTGGGAAGATTTTGGTCCTTGTGTTTCCTCGCCCTTGTGGGACAACCTGACTGCCTTTTCTTGCCTTCCCGAAAAGACATGTCTTTGAGAAAACCTATTAAACCTAAATCGAGGGTTTCCAAATATTCGTAAGTGCAGCTGGGATGTGAATGAAGCTGGCTAAGCATCACAGCTGTGCTGGCATTGCTGCTGCACCTACATGCTGTCACAGGCCTGCAATTGGCAAATATAGGGATGCAGGATTTGCTCCACCGGCTTTTACTGTTGTGCCTAGGACTCCGGGCGGGAAAGAAGATGTAAAAACATTTCTTAATTCTGGATAAGGAGACATAATCATTTTTCTAGCAATCTTTGTTTATCTATTTATTGTTCAGATTATCTACCTCGTCTTAAAGAGAAACTCTAAAGATGGTCTTGTTGCTAATGAGAGAGGGGACAGACACAAAGTAGCTGGCTTTAAATAAAAAGCTCACTAAGTGCTACCTACTGTGGGTAAATAGGTCCCTGGCAGAACAAAGATGTAGCTGCCCTGCTGAAATGACCTGGCTTTGCACAGTTTGTTTATTTTACCCTGACCTTATCATGCTCCATACTCATATCAGTGTCAAACTTGCAAACATAAATTTGAATCCAGATCTTTGCTACCTTCTACCTCTGTGTGTCAATGTGGACTGAGATTTCAGAGGGTAATAATGCACAGGGTAATAAAGCCTACAAAGGAGAGACATTGAACTTTCAACCTCTATTCACATGAAAATACTCTTGGAAAATGAGAAGCCACTTGCCCTGTGAACTATTAACAGGACTACTGGATGACCTGCAGGGTGACTTTGGTCAGCAGATGGGTCTGATGGGGAAAACGACTGCAGGAGCAAGAGGCATCTTCTTGGGAGGTATATGAGCAGGAATTGGGTGTCTGCAAAAGAACGGCTGAAGGGCGGAAATAGCTGTAGATTAATTTCTTTTGTCCAAGATTGTAGATTGCTTGAGCTGCTTAAAGTACTGGTTTATTGAGTTTGTTTGTGCTGCATGTTGCAGTAGTGACAACCTAAAAATCAAAGACATAGTTGGTGTTGATGTCACGTTCTCCTCCTGCACCAAAATAAGACTCACACCAGCTGTAAATGCAAGCAGTGATAACCTCTGAGGAGGTATAAGACCCTCATCCTCATCAGCTGCTGTCTTCTTAAAGAAGAAAGTGTTCAACTCTGTGTTTAGCGGTACCCAAGTCATGTTAGGGAAGAGAAGATATGCATGAATACCCTGTCAAGAGTGTGGTATCTTCTGGAAAGACCTGATATTACAGCATTGATACACTGGAAGGATTTTAAGACG
>NW_008825494.1:2111651-2122265 GCF_000699105.1 Pygoscelis adeliae | reverse complement strand
ATCAGAGGTGAGACTTAACATGGAAGCTGAGGTGATGATGAAGAGAAATGTGAAGGCACAGAGAGGGGAAGGACATGTTGCCGGCAGGTGTGGAAAAAGGCAAGTGACAGGAAGGTCGACTCCATAATTTGGAAGTAAAGCTTGAACTGGAAAAATTGTACCTGGAGGGACACTTTGGACTCGGAGGAAACTGAAGATGCTTGCTCCATTTTCTCCAGGGCTTTCCTTGCCTGCTGATAGTTTCTTGTACCCAAAGGGAGATGGTGGTAGGGGAAAAGCTGAACTGCCCTCTCCCATATGTTTTGCAAAGACCTTCCCTCTTTAAATCACCTCAGACCCAAACAGCTGGGCTGGTGCACAATGGACTCATTTGTATCTAACGTGGTGAGGAGTGTCCCCCAGGGTGTGGGACTATGGAGGATGATGGAGTTATCCCCATGTCAATGCCATTGGGGTGACATGGTCATATTAAGAATTTGGAGCAGTGACAGGTGGACTACAAGAAAGCCAAGGAGTGTGAGGAACAAATAAGGGGATCCTTGCCTGTATTACGAGATGCTGGGCTGGTTTCTGTTTTGGGATGCTGGGTATCTTGGGAAGCATTCTCTGGTCTGAGAGTATTTAACTCTGCTCTAGAAAAATGAAGGTGTATGTGCACCCAGAAGCTTTCCATGTTGCAGGCACTACTGGTTACTGCTAGAAAGCCTGATCAGTGGCCTTCGTCCTCCTGCTCTTCCCTATCTGTAAAAGCCTATAGGTGGGTTTTGAGCTATCTTTTGAATGCCTTGCCAGATGCTGTGTGGCAGGGAAAGGGGAGACTAACTTTGGCCAGTCCTGCCTTATGCCATACTTAGTGCCTCTTCCTGGATCCCCCTTCAGCCTTCTTTCTACACTCTATTGCCCTTGCACTTGCACATGCTTCTTTGGAGCAGCTTGGACTTGCTCATGTGGTGGGAACTCAGGAAAGTCAGTACAGCCACAACCACTGGAAATATGACATAAAATTATCTTTTCAATGCATGTACAGAAAGGCTCAAGCGGGCATTTGCTTTCTCTTAGGAGCTACAAACCAAGGATGGAAGCTCCAGATGACCTGGGATATTGCTGTGGAGAAAAGGAGAGAAAAACATGAAGATTAGCTTGAGATGATACTGTAGCATGAATGTTTTTGGGGACAGTGGGGTTTTTTTGAGTGATTCAGCATAAATTACTCCTGCTGTCAAAAAAAAATAGAGTACTATGGACAAACTTGACTGTGCTATCTTGGCTTGGGGAAGGTGGCACTTTTGCCGGCCTGGAACAATTTAGTATCTGGAATTGTGTCTTCCAGTGTGGGATCATTGAATACTCCGCAGGCAATGCTCCTGGGATGACTGGCCAGAGCTGTGTGCTCTTGTCCCCTCTGCCAGACTCCTGCCTGGGCCAGGACTCCCTTCCTGTCTCCAGACAGCTCGTTTGTGCTCTTTGATGAAAGGTTATTGCTTTGAAACCAACAAATTCTTCACTGTGTGGAGGAGAGAAACAGGCAGCTCTAGGGTGTAACTCAGCAAACTGATTTTAGATGTCTACTCGAGGCTAATGAATTGCACCTTTTAAATATTTACTCCCTTTGATTGCAAAAGAAGTCTTAGCTGGGTAGCACAGACATCAGTATACATCTACACTGCAGGTATCTGTGGAGCTGGATGAGCTGAATCCCACCTTAATGTTCTGGTGACCTAGATTCCTCTCTCAGATGTAGGTGGCATTGGTCAAAAAATTAAAGTTACCTGGGAGATCACTGAGAGATGGTGTAGGCTTGTGCCTTTGGGCAGTGAGGCTGAGTAGTGACAGTGTTCATAGAATCATAGACTCATTTAGGTTGGAAAAGACCTCTAAGATCATCGAGTCCAACCGTAAACCTAACACTGCCAAGTCCCACTGAAATATGTCCCTGAGCGCCATGTCTATGCGTCTTTTAAGTACCTCTGGGGATGGTGACTCCACCACTTCCCTGGGCAGCCTGTTCCAATGCTTGACAACCCTGTTGGTGAAGAAATTTTTCCTCATGTCCAATCTAAACCTCCCCTGGCACAACTTGAGGCCATTTCCTCTCCTCCTATCGCTTGTTGCTTGGGAGAAGAGACCGACACCCACCTCACTACAACCTCCTTTCAGGTAGTTGTAGAGAGTGATAAGGTCTCCCCTCAGCCTCCTTTTCTCCAGGCTAAACAACCCCAGCTCCCTCAGCCGCTCCTCATAAGACTTGTGCTCCAGACCCCTCACCAGCCTCGTTGCCCTTCTCTGGACACGCTCTAACACCTCAACGTCCTTCTTGTAGTGAGGGGCCCAAAACTGAACACAGTAGTCGAGGTGCGGCCTCACCAGTGCTTCTACCTTCCCAGTGGAAGAGGTCTCCTCTAAGCTCTGTTCCCAAGGGGAGGTTTATGTAGGCTGGCACAGGAGTCCTCTGAGTTAAGGGATGCTGGAGCCTGGCATTGCTTAATTTGTTTCCCCTCATTTGACAGGAGCTTCTTTTTTTGTGATTAATAACCCTCTCTGCAGAATGTGGTGTTCATTATACTGCTTGTATGAGAGCAGGGTGTAAAGGACACTGAGGACAGTTGATACCCTGCTAGGGAAAATTTGGTACAGATAGATACACAAAGACCGTCTGCCTGGAAGAGCTGTAGAGAGATCAGCACTATCATCTCTGCTCTTGGGTAGAGACAGACAGGATTGCTTAAGAAATCTTTAGCAGATTTGGAGAGCCCCAGCAGAGCCCCATCTGCTGCCTCCTACTCCACTAACAACTGGTGGGTTTTGGCAACGTGGGGACTGCAGCAGGGGCTGGTAATGGGAACTAGTGGGAGGAACTGCTGAGAGAAGGGAATGCAAAAATTAATGCCCAGGGAAGCTGATAGCAAGCCCTGCAGACTCCATCCTTCCTCCTCTGGCTGCTGCTGCTGTCGCTCCATCCGCCTCCCACTCGCTGCCAATGCCAACGAGGTCTGTTTGCTCCCACTTTCACAAGAGTGAGTGGGAGTAACATGAGTCAGCTCTGAGTGCGTCTTTACCATTTCTTCAGTGTAGGTGATCTCTGCTCAGCATGCAGGCATCGAAGCTGCCAGGAGTGGTTTTGAGGTGGCTATCCTAGGAATTTGCTCTCGATTTTCCTTAAGAGGCAGGTCAGTGAGAAAGAGTTGCTATTTTCTACAATCTGTCACTAGGGATTTCTCAATAGGGCAGAAAGTAAAGCTCCTGTTTACTTTAACAAAAGGCGTTATCCATTTCAGCTGCACATTTCCATGTACAGTTCCTTGATGCAAAGACAATGTCCTAAGGTGAGCCATAGTTCATAAGGTACATTTCCTGTCACGTTAGTGACCTTTCTAATAATTAAAACCACATAGGGTAATTTTATAAACTTCTAATTTATTTTCAGCATCTGCTTTAAATGTTTGTGTGTGGTTGAGGGGTGGAGGAGGAATTAATGTCAAAAAATGCTAGGTTTGCTAAAGTTCTTTCTTTTCCTTTAAAAATAGGGAGTTTTGTTGTTCGTTCTTCTATTATTATTCTTAGGGTGAGCTAGTGACAAGGATGATTCCTCTTAAAAGGTGTTACTTACAAATACCTTTTAAATCACTTCCCCCATTTAAAAAAAAAAAGATCTGCAAGGTGACCTATTTTTACCAGATAAGATTAGGAGAGACTGAGTTACGGTGATGCACTGACCTCTGTTGGCGTCATCCTTTCTCACTGAAACTCCCTTTAAATGCTGAATTTGATACTCTAGAAAATAGATGATACATCTGAGACGAGACCTGAGGCAGAATCAGTTCACGATGAAGCTATATTCCGATGCCACAGTAAATCTAACACTGGGACTCTGCAACTAGTTCACAGTTCTTGGGCATAATGACACACAGTGTTGGTTTCCTAAAAAACAATCCTCAAGCAGATGTTTTAAATATGCCAAAAAAGCTGGGTGGTTTCTCTTGTACCAGCAGGCTCTGTGATGGACCAGGTATTGGCTGTCTGTCCTTCTGTGGCTGGCATAAAGCCAGACTGTAAAGAAAAAGGACGCACAACATCTCTGTCAGATGCTCTGGCTAATGGTGAGCTGCGTGCCCATGCCTGACTACAGCCTGTTTTGAACTGCCACATCAGCTCGTAGCATGTTGATCCAATATGAACCGTCAGTCATGCCTGTTCATGCAGTGTTGGCCTGCTGTTAGCAAACTTTTTCTCTGCAACACCCTAAAGCAACTTTGACCAATTAGCTCCAATTAGAGCTTCATCTCTCCTGGAGACGGCTTGTCAGGGGAGCTAGTTGCCATAAGCATTAAAGGACTCTGGTGGAGAGAAACGGGGATTTCTAGGCTGCAGTTTGTCTGATTTTAGTTTGGGATGGGGTGACTTGCTGTCTAGAGGTTGCTTTCTACAACAGCCTCTGCCGTGTGCCTCTGATCCTCTGGTGGGAACGACTTCCAGGTGCATGCCAGGTTTGCCTCAGGTGAAACTCCAGGTGGTGCCAAGATCTGATGGGTGAAGCAATCAAAATGCTGCTAAGGAGCATAATACCCTCAGGAAAATGAAGACTCTGTGTGTGCAGGGAGGGGTGACAGTGGGCTATGTGAACTTTGGCTGCCCTAGTACAAGGAGCTTTCCTTTGCTGTCTGCCCATACAAGGACTAAATACTTGGTAATTTTCTGTTTAGGAGATATCTGTATTCCTCTCCATTCCCCTGGGGGCACCTGCACGCCCATCTTGGAGGGGCATTGCGTGTATTTAAGAAACTCCCCAGAGACTTCTAGGCTTACTGAGTAGCTGTGGGAAAATATATGAATCCATATTTCATTTGGACTTCTGTCACAGTCTGCACGCGTTGCAAAGAGAAGCTGTGCCTGTTGCCCGTGGGCTAGGCCTTGGAGATGAGTTTTAAAGAAGAGCGGAGTAAGAAACAGGCTCTCCTGCCCTCATTTCTCATGTAGCGAGCAAAATTGTTAGCTTTTGTTTTGGAAGGAAACCTGCCTAATCAAGACGAGAGGGACAGTAATATGCAGGGACATGCCTGCTCATGCATGTGCTGCTGGAAGTGGAGGCTGAGACTCAGCTGCTCTGTCAGAAATGTGAGTCATGTTTTTATTTGTGTTTTGCTGAGCCTGAATTGAGAAAGCTCGTGTAAGAAATTTTATGGCCCTTGACGTCACTCTACACTTTTGCAAGGCAATAACCTGACAATTTTCCCTAAGAGTCAGATTAAATAATAACTGGAGGTTGTGCAAATACTTCTGCTTAGCCATGATTACCATGCCAAGGCCTCGCGCAAGCTGGGGACTTCTGCTGTCGGGGTGGTTCCACTAGTGAGTGCCATTAGGATAGCAGCTCTGTTTGTCTGTTTGCACCACTGTTGGTTGGCTCTTCTTTGAAAGCACGGGTAGAAAGCCCACAGGGGAGGAACTGAGGGAAGAACCACACACCCTGACCACCAATGCTTGCTATCCGGGCAAACCTGCGTGGTATACAGAGCCCATAACTAACACCTAAGCAAAGGTAAGCTGCAAGTTTGCCGTTCTCCTTTTGTACACAAGCATATCACTGGTCTTGGTTCTCTAGGCAGTCACGCTCTGGTAAGCAAGGCAATGAAAGGGAACATAGACCACTGCATAAATGGGCTTGTCGGCTGTATCCTACATTTCCTCTAGAATTACCCTCTCCTAAACTCTGTCTGTGAGAGCAAAGGGAGCTAAGACTGTAAGAGCAAAGGGGCTTGCATTTCTCAACCTCATGCTAACAGCCGCAAGCCTGAAATCATTTGGGGGATTTTATGCTCACTTTCGTTTTAAAAATGAGGAAGCTCAGGACTGCTGGGTGAAGAGTGAGTGAGCTTCACATATTTTGATGCCTTGCGGATATACTCTCAGAAAAATTTTTATCCATTTAGGACCATTGTTTTCCCCTTTGCCCAGCCCTACAGTGATGTCATACCTTTAACTAATGATCTCACAATCTGCTTTCAAGCTGCAGTAGTAGGAACATGACGGCAGTGCTTTCCCTTCCCAGTAGTCTGCTTGGTGGGTAAAATGGAGATGCAGAGTCAGCAGAACCATGTTTCATTTTTAGCTGTCCGCTTGCCCTCCAGCTGCTGGCTCTTGTCTTTGTTCCACTCTAGCATGGTGGTATCTTCCTGACTTGTTTCCCTACCTGCCTTACAGTGCCACTGTAAGCCATGGGTGAATATTTTAATTTTGTCATACTTCCCATCATGGGCAAAAAACTTTCAATGTCTTTGGCTGCCTCTGTCCTGAAGTACAGGCTTTTCTCTCCTGGTTGTCCAACTTAGGGGACCTGCTCGAGCTCCTTGTACAGAAATGAGAAGCACAGAGGATCATGTGCATGGCTGGATCTCACCTTGATGTGGGTCTGTTGTGCTCCTCAACCCCAGAGCAGAGAAATAGCCTTGTGTCCAAGCTGCAGGCACAGTCCTTGCAGATCACAGGATCCAGTGGGAGAAAGCAAGTTTGGAAAGGAGCAAGCTTACCTGTTTGAGGCAGACCTTTTTGCATCCCTTGGTTGATTGTACTAAGGAAATCAGATATTTTGAAAGATGACTGAGTTTCTTTGCTGAGATGATCAGCAATGTAAAGGAAAGGGACAAGCAGCAGGAAGAAAAGTGAGGCTAGAGAACATGGTTATTCCACTGAAAAAGTAAGGGCACCTGTAACGCGAGTCTTTAGTAAAATGGTGCCCTTAGGAAGGGCTTCCAGGGGGTGGAAACCAGTTGGAAAACATCAGTAGCAGATGAACAGCATGCTAGACTCTTTTCTCTCTGTTGACTTTAGAGGGAAGTTAGCTTGTATTCAGAAATTGCTGGGAGGAAAGAGAAGATATGAAAGGGAGGAGAGACAGGCATATGACAGTGTGGCTGCATATACCACATCTGCTAAAAAGAAACCCAATCTAAAAATCAGGTTAGTCTGGCAAGGTCTACATCCCATGAGTTTAGGACTGTTTGGCTTTAACTGTGCTAGCTTCCTTCTAATTCTCTGTTTGTCTGGTCCCGTCTCCTGGCCTGGGACATGACCGCAAACTCACAGTGCAGCTCGGGCTGGAAGGGCCCTTGGTGGGGTCTCCAGTCCAACCCCCTGCTAAAGCTGGGCAGCTCTGGTGTGGGACGGGCTGCTCAGGGCTTGGTCCACTTGGTGCTGCAGCACGACTACATAAGGAAATGACTGCAGGATCTCAGATGTAAGGCCTGTAAGGTAGATGTTTAAAGCTGAATCACTGGGACCTATTTCTAGACAGAATCCCAGCAGCAAGCACACCCTATGGTGTACAGCTGTCTGCAAGGTGATCAGCCCCCCCCAGCTATGGCAGAGGGAAGAAACACAAAATAAACTTTCTTGAACTTTCTGTCCTCTTCATCCTACTGTGTGACCTCCATGGGAGACCAGCAATGTCCACTCCTCTCCGTTTGGCCTAAAACCCAAGGGCCTGTTAATCAAGTTACCAAAACATTAAAGAAAGTTTTTTTTTTTTTTCAAGAACCCTATGCTACGGCTGATATAATTTTGGCTGAACTCAGCTCGTGGCTTAAAAAGTGCTGTGTGTAAGAAAATGGGAAGAAAGACAGTATGAGAAAAGGCAACTGCATAAATCTCATTTCCTTAAAAAAAAAACCCCAAATCGAAACCAAACACAAACCCTAGTTGACAAGTTCTATTTCCTATAAAGCACCAATTGTTTGGGTTTGTGTTAACCTCCTTTCCCCAGGTTATTCAGATCTGACTAAATTACCAGGTTACTTAGGTCATTGCACCTGCTTTATGTGAGCTTCCTTTTGGTATGGAGAGGAGACTGAAAATAAGGGTTTATCCCTGCAGCCTGGTTTAAAGTTTTGTCTACCTCAGAGGACCTGAGGACCATTTCAGGTTCAGAAATGTTTCAAGTATATTTCTAGCAATGTCTGAATCTGCAGCTGATGGTTCTTATCACGCCCACAAACCGAATGAAATTCTCTCATCTCAGTAACACAGCTATTCATTTAAAAAAAGTTGGTAAGTGCAACAGTGCACAGCGGGTGCGCCATCATGTTCTTCACTTGTAACCAGGGACCAGGAAAAACTTGCATTTCAACTTGCCACAAATGTCCTTGCTCCCTGCAGCTTCTAATATGTGTGCTGAAATAAATGTACTCATATGCTCCTGTGAGATTTATTACTGTGCTTTATTACTATGAATTGATTAGTTGCCATTGCCACAATCACTGCAGGTAAAATAGATATGGAGGTATATAATTGTAAGAAAAATTGACTTTGTTTTTACAGTAAAACTTGACAGTCAGGAACATCCTAATCCATGGAAAAGCCAATTGTCAAACAAGATAGTCGTCAGACTTAAGCCTTGTGTAGGATTTGATTTGTTTATAAGAGGCAGTGGATTTTTTTTTTTTTCCCCTGATTGGGCAGGGGGAGGTTAGAAAAGCTGTAGTGCATCTGGAGTACGACTGAAAGAAAATTGCTGTGGAAAACTAACTCATGGGAGGAAACAAATGACAGTCAGGTAGGGTTTGGTCACTGATAGAGCAGCTCCTCTCTATCTGCTTGCGTCTCCATCCTCAAACACAAACAGTGGCATTCATTCAGACAGTTGCTGAGCTTCCAGTGCATTGGGGTGGCTTTTTACCATTGCTTCTAATAGACAGTGGTTTATTAACATTGTATTTTGAGGCTTGGCAAACCTGCTTGTGTGGCCAGACAACACTGCAGTCTGTATGCTGTGCACAGCAGTGCTAGCAACATCCCCTAACTAGGAATGCCATATAACAACTTGAAAGGTACTTATTATATTATTTGTATAAAGTTTGGGGAAGATGGGCCATGTCGAGTGTATATCTGGATATTGATGAATTAGTTCTGGCAAAATAAAAAAACATAACACAGACTTGGTCTGTAGGTGGAATGTTTTTACATATGCTTCCAGCAGAGCTGCTGTCCTGAGCGTGCAAGAGTGGAATTACCCCAGTAGCTGCAGCCCTTGTGTATCTTGTGCAACTTTTCAGCTCCACATTCCTGATAGCAGCTTTCTGCAAGTACCAGTGGAAAATAATCCACCAGTAAGTGGTGGGTTTTGGGCCACATTGATAGAAAAAAAGGCACGGTAATATATATATATACACACTATATATAGTATATATATGACTATGCTATAAATTACTGCCCTGTGGTAGTGTGGGAGGTCACCCTGGTGCTTTGTTACTCTGTAATAAAATAAATAAATGTAATAACCTAAGAAAGAACTTTATCTTTTATCTGGCCCCTTTGGAAACTGCTTGAGATGTCATTTTTCTGTTGTAGATCTTAGCCTTTAATAGTAGCGATGTTTCACCCAAACTGACATCCTGAGCTCAGCTGCTACCAGCCCTGCACCTAAATTCTCTGCCACGGATGACGTTTGCAGTGCGAAGTCCTGTTGGAGGATGAACCTCTATGCAGGTCACAGCAGATCACACCTGCACAGCCCAAGACATCCACCCTTGCCTGCTTTTGCTCATGTGCCCAGATACATATGAAATGCAGGCAGAAACCAAACAGAAGCACCAAGTCTATGAAACTGCAACAGGTACAGCTTTGCAGGGCATGGAATAGGGCTAGTTCTGCGCTGAGGACCCAGTTTATCTGACCTGTATCAGCTTGTGAGTGATCTCTGTGCTGAACTGTGGCCCTTAAAAGGTTTTGCTCCATGGCAGGCTATGGTTATGGTTGACAATACAAATCAGTAAAGCACGGGGAAAAAAGAACCCACCAACTTCAGAAGAATATTCGCAGTTATTCCTCAATGATCCATTATGAGACCATAGCCATCAAGGCTTAGCCTACATGAGATCCACAGGAGTTAAGGTCTTGATGGCTTAAAGACCCAGATGCTCTTAGCTTCAACCTTTGCCCAGTGTCGAAGGCACTGGAAATTTGTCCCTGAGGACAAAGAGGCCTAGTTTTCACAATTGATCACAGGAAGAAGATGGGATGTTGTTCATGGCTGCTGAAGGCTGCTGCTCCCTCAGCTTCACCATAAACAAAAAAAGAGTCCTTCCTCCTCCTCCCCATGGTGTGCCACCAAGTTAGAAGCTGCACACAGGAAAGACACGGGCAGGGCACAGTGTCTTGATGGTCCTGCCTTTCCCAGGGTAACGCTGCAGCCCCTCTCCTGCCCAGGCTGCTGCCTCTTGTGCTGCTCTGAGAGCTGCCTTCTTGGATGAAAGGTGTTGGTCTACATTGTCGCTTCAGCTTCTCCAGGGACCAGGACATCAGAGTAGAGGGCTTTGTTTCTGACCTGTCCCAGCTATCAAAAAAAAAAAAAAAAAAAAAAAAAAAAAATTCATGAAGAATGGGGAATGTGGTGAGAAAACAGCTCAGGAATTTACCTCGTTTGCACAATTTTGAAGGACTAGATAACAAATTAACAGAGCAAGGGGAGGAATGAGAGGAGGACAGGAATGCATTTATTTTTTGTGTCTCCCCAGTTTCTCTCTCTGTTGGAATGGGTTCTAGCAACAACCAAAGCCTGGTTCTCCTCTTGCTCATATCTTCTCAGATGCTGGGTCCGAGGAGAGACGCTTGTTTATCTCCCCC
>NW_008825494.1:2106912-2111634 GCF_000699105.1 Pygoscelis adeliae | reverse complement strand
ATGTTACGAGCAGCTCTCCTGTGCCTCCATATGCTAGCTGTCCCTTTGTGATCTGCTGATGTGATGGCCCAGCAGACAAAGTTGATTATCTATTTGCAAGATGACAAGAAGATCCAGTACCTCCTCGTAGTTCTTCTCTCTCCCTGGCTAGCAGAGCTGGCTTCAGCTGTGAGATGCTTGCAGACTTGCTATCACAAAGTGACTGGGGATGACGAGACCATCAGCCCTAAAGACTAGCCCTGCAGACCTAATGTGGCCATCTCAATCCCTTTCCCCCTGATTCTCTAAGATTTACCTCCGTTGCTTGATTTCTTGACCATGAACAGGTGGTCTGTTGCAGGAGTTTCCTGCCCTTTTCCCCTGAAGTGCAAAATCTTTTTTTCCCTGCCAGAGATATGTTACTACTTCAAATCCCAGACTCAAGGGCAGCAGCTTCGCTCAGCTGGTGTGTCTGTGGGATGGCACAGCACCAACCCTCTCCTTCTGCTCGTTTCTCCCTTCCTCCTCTCCTGTGTTCCCTCAGCTCTAAAAATGTTGTGGTTTAACCCGGCAGGCAGCTAAACACCACACAGCCGTTCGCTCCCTCCCTCCCAGTGGGATGGGGGAGAGAATAAAAAAAAAAGGTAAGACTCATGGGTTGAGATAAAGACAATTTAATAGGACAGAAAAGAAAGGGAAAATAATAATAATAATAATGATAAAAGAATATACAAAACAAGTGATGCACAATGCAGTTGCTCACCACCCACTGACTGATGCTGAACGAGTTCCCGAGCAGTGGACACCCGGCCAGCTTTTTCCCCAGCTTTATATGCTGAGCATGACGTCATATGGTGTGGAATATCCCTTTGGTCAGCTGGGGTCAGCTGTCCCGGCTGTGTCCCCTCCCAGCTGCTTGTGCACCCCCAGGCTACTCGCTGGTGGGGTGGGGTGAGAGGGAGAAAAGGCCTTGACTCTGTGCAAGCACTGCTCAGCAGTAACGAAAACATCAGCGTGTTATCAACATTATTCTCATCCTAAATCCAAAACACAGCACTGTACCAGCTACTACAAAGAAAATTAACTCTATCCCAGCTGAAACCAGGACAAAAAACATAGATGGTGCCTTTGCTCATCAGTGGGGTATCAAGAGGAGGAATCAGTGTTTGTGAAGGAGCCCTGAGCTCCTAAGAATATGTGCCACAAGACAGCACTGTTGTAACAAGAAGGCTGCAAGTCTGTCTTATGCAGTAGGGAAACCTGTGTCGTTTCTCCAGCCCTTCCCCTCCTCACTCCACACACCTCCAGCGCTCAACCGATTTTGTAGCTGACTTCTTGGAAGAACTTTTAGTGTCTTGTTTTAAACACTGCTGGTGCCAGATATGAAGCAAACCGGCTTTACTAAATGTTTTTTAGGGCATTTTAACCCTTCTTGTCAACACTGGTGTAGATGTGCGATGTGTTTGCAGGGAGCAGTATTGTACCCTGTGTCTAACCATCACAACAGCATTTTTACCAGCCACTGAATTTTAACACTGAATTTGCCTGTTGCAAATAAACCAGGGCTGTTTCTTCATGATGGCACTGGCATGCTGCGATGTGTTCGGGCAACCTAAATCCCACCCAAATCCTTCTGCCTAAGGCTTCCTGCTGGCCTGTGCCAGGTTGTCAGAGGCACCTCGTTGACAGGCAGCCCTGAGCATAGGGTTCAGGTGCAAAGGAGGACTCCAGACCGTGCCCCCTCAACCTCATCGTGGTCCTGCTCACAGCACTGCAAGCTTAGGGTAGCCATTGTGGTCCGGTAACCCCAGAAGCAAACACAGGGAACCAGAAACCAGCTCCCAGCAGGTCTGGGCTGCATTTGTCTTCCCAGGTATTTTTATTGCCAATAGAGCTCCCTGGTGCTGCAGGCTGCCTCTCCGGCAATTGCCCCGCTCTCAGGAGCCATCACGGCTGCTGCCGCTAGATATACAACCTCCTCCCAGAAATATTAAGCTGCTTGTTTGTTCCCAAAGACAGAAATTAGGTGAGAGATGAGAGGACTTATCAGTAAGTCAGGGCAGGAGCAAACACACACATTGCCATGGTGTTGCAAACGTCCCCAGAACAAACACCCGAAATCCAGGGAATTTAGTTAGGATTGTTTAAATGCTTAGTGGCATTTCTGTATGTTACAACATAGAGAAAAGATGTGCTGTGTCTGAAAATAAAAAACTGAGATGGAAGAAAAAAGCCTCACGCAACATCCCAAATATTGTAACCACTCAAAAAAATCTCATAAACCTCCAAGTCCTCTGAAAAATCAACTGATTTCCCTCAGACTGAGTGCAGTGTATTTTAGGAAGCCAAAGCTGTTTAAATGTATAAAGTCCAGTCTAAGTCTCTATGGCTGGTGTCACTGTGACTAACAAACAAGAAATAGTTCACCCTGATCCACAGCTATAAATCAGACCTGCATTTCCATCAATGCCCACGCTGAAGCTTCTGTATCTGCCTGTTTCGGTGCTCTCAGATGCTACCAGCTTCAACCCTTTTCACTACTGAATGCTTCAAAATCTGGTAAGCTCCTTCTGGGTAAGTTCTTCTTTGTCCAAGAGTTTTGAACTCCACTATCAGTCTTTTTAATGCAGACATTTACTTTGTGAGGGGGGTTGAGAAATCCTGGACTTTTTCAGCCCCCTGATTCCTCATCCTGAAATCTGCTTATCATTATTTCTGCAAATATTGCTAAAAGTTATCCTTGCCTTGACCCCTCCTCAGGAGACATGCTTATTCAGGGCCTAATCACTTGCTGATTAATTTCCTGTCATTCCTTGTTTTATGGGCTTCCTAAATCCCTCTAGAGAGATTGTGATCTCAGGACTAAACCAGGAGCAACTCTCTTGAGTTGCTAGACATCACTAGACATCTCTAGTAATTCCAGTGCAAATGAAGAAGAACCGAGACCCAGACTCAGACTTGAAAGGGTGGGAATTAGGAGGGTTTGCAGAGGGTTTGAGATTTTCTGATAGAGTATTTCCATTGAGGTGAGACCTGCAAGATCGTTTCCACATCAGTCAGCAGATACTTCACATTACTACCGTGTGAAGTCCTGTTGCAATGCCTCCAGAATAAAATGCTTTGGGATTTCAGTTTCATGGTTCTTTTTGAGTTTTCTGGTATTCATTTCAAATCAACACAAAAATAGCTTTTAAATTTTCCTCTCCACAGTGATGTTTTCCCTGCTAGTCCCAACAACTTCACCCAAGTTGCAAGACCAGAACCATGTCTGGCTGTACTGTATTGATCACGGTAGTAACCAGAGGCTGCCTGACCGCTGTTTTGTCACACCTCCATAGTCTTAACTTTCTAAGTAAATGAAGAATTAAAGTTGACTTGGTCTGATTTTTCCTCCTAACTTTTCCTGTTTGAAATACTTCCCCATTTATTTCATTCCACAAAGAGCACAGTAATACTTCTCCATAACTGTTCTCAGCTACTTTCTATCATGGCGGTGCAAAACCGCACAGCCTTTAAATAGCATCTTTTCTTTCTTACCTTCTCCTTTGCTCTACTTCATCCCTTTTGCCATTTTGTCCCTTTTGTGCCTAGCTTTACAACCTGCTGCTTGTCTATTCTGCATCTACCTCCAGCTAGTTTTGTGATACTCTGTAAGAGCTGCTATATAAACAGCAGTCTGAACGGTGGCATAACCCCGAAGCCCAGGCCGCCCTGCCATCCAGGGACTCACCGAGGGGAATGACTCGCTTAGCTGAATGCTGACCTGCTCTGGCCGCTGCTGTTGGCACAGCAAGTTTTGCTCTGTACAAGAACACTGCTCTTCCTTTTGCTCTGCCTCATGCAAAAATGAGGTAGTGAAAATATGTCCTTGCATTAAGAAGCACAACACCGCAGCAGCCTGAATTTTCCCTGGTCCTGGCTACGGTATGATCCCGGAGCAGGCAGATCCTAGTTCTGCTGTAGGTGACCCTCTAGGAACGCTCCCATGTGGAGGAGGAAGGGAAGTTAATCTTCTCTATCCATTCTTTCCATTTCAGTTTCAGCTCACCATTCTTTATTTAGGGAACTGCCTATTTTAATGTGCTTTTGGAACAGGGTGACGAAGTAAGGGAGCTTCCTCTACCACACCAGAGCCTCTGGGAATGCTGAGAAGGCACCCTGCTTCCAAAACCGCACCGAGGATTTGCACGTTTGCCCCTACATGCCATTCACTCACTTATTTACCTCCTGCCTCCTTACACAGCAAAGCTTTTTGAGGAGCTTGCCTAGATTTCTGCAAGGTGCCAGAATAAATGCGAGTGAATTTCACCACGGATGAGGGGCTGTACAAGGTTAACGAGAAGGGAAAGAATTAGTGAATCGTGTATTAGCTCTGCAAACCGAAGAAACAGAAACGCTGTTGGACAAAGCAGGCAAGTAAGGTACTAATATATATATATATATAAAGCTTTTTTTTTTTACTAATAGATTTTAAATGCAGTTGAAGGACGGCTACATGCTCTTACTTGGGGTCCCCCCGGCATTTCTTTGCCTGTCCCCTGCCTGCAGGTTCCTCCCGGAGCAATACATCTTCAGTCCACCGAGTGTCTCACCCGTGCGTTTCAGGCAGCTCCGCTTCACCAGCACCACCTCCCCTCTTCTTCCTCATCGCTCTCGCCCCTCCTTCGCCTTCCTCAAACCTGCGGTCACTTGACCCATGGGCGGGGCGGGCGGGGCAGGCCCCCCCCCGCGGGGGGGGGCCCC
>NW_008825494.1:2103549-2106403 GCF_000699105.1 Pygoscelis adeliae | reverse complement strand
CGCTCCGGGCACCGCCCGGGCTCTCGGTGTCCCGGGGTTAGAGGGCGGTGATCTCTAGTGGCTTTGCACGTTTGCATGTTTTGTTGCTTGTTTATCGCTTGTGTGCCGGTAGAGTCCTCAAAATGCAATTGCTGCCCGCAGGCGGACCGCCGGCGGTCAGAGCAGAAAGCTGGCGTGAGCAGGGGGAGTGAGGATCGTTAATCACGGCAACAGCGTGCGTAGGGCGGACTTGCCCGTCTGGAAGAGGGGAACAGAGACACAGTTTTCCTCTGCGAAGTTTCGGATTTGGTCGTGAGAGGCGGTAGCTAACGGTTGTAACTTCATTCCTCCAGGCAAGCCTCGGTTTTTCCCTAAAGAATACCCCGCATCTCAAACACGAGGTAGCAGTTGAGTTTGGAGGTGGCGGTGTGTCTAGGGCTTGCGTTGCGCCGGGGATCAGGCCAAAATCTGTTCCAGTCACTTCTGTACGGGACTTGATCAGCAGATGCCCGTGGTGCTGCTGCCCCTGCCGTGCACCACCAGTGGCTGCCATCCCCAGCCTCAGGGTGCTGTGGAGGGAAGCGGAAAGAAGAAGAGGAGGAGGATGAGATGTGAATCTCTCGCATGTCTGCGTTTGCAGGACCGCAGCATGGCTTGGTCTTGCTGTTTCTGCTCTCTGCTGGCTTTCCCCAGGCCCAGCAGGACGCTCCTCGTGAAGTGTCCTGGTCCCACAGGGATGGGTCTGTTGATGGCAGCTTGTGCCAGGCTGAGAAACTGCTGCCCGTGGGTTTCGGCCAGGCAGTGCTGAGGGGTGTGTTGTACAGCCCGGCAAAGCCCATCGTGGGGCTTGCTGCCTCCGCAGGGGCTTCCTCAGCGTGGGCCAGCGCTGGGCTGTCCTGACTCAGAGGTGAACTGGTGTAAGGGCAGTTAAATGGCAGAAAACCAGCTTTTTTTTCTGTTAGCTGTGGGGCTGTGCCCACATTAGCCCAAGCAAGGCGGTGAGAGCACATGGCAGGAGGAGAGGGTGGCAGCAGGTAAACCTGCACCTTCAGATGCATCCTGGGAGTGCTGTCAGTGCAAAGGAACTTGTGTCAGGCCGAGGTGCGGCTGGCCAGCGGGGCTTACGAGTCCCTGCTGCTCACTGGGGGGCTGCGTGCCTGCTCTGGCGGGGGCGTGGGTGGCTTTGGGGAACAGAGGAATTAGGCAGGCCCAAAGGCTCTGGAAAGGGAGCTGCGGATCCCCAGGAAAAGAGGAAAAGCAGTGCTTATAGTTAGGTTTCTAGTCTGTGTACAGGACCCACGTAAGTGCTGCCATATGCTGGAGTGTTGCATCCTCACAGCTCCTGCCAGCTTCAGAGCTGGGGAAGGAGAAAGACTATCCAGTCTTTTGCAGCTACTAAATAGCAATGTTGTTTTAAGCACCTGCATCCCCTGTCCACGCTGATGCTACATGGTACATAGACCAGAGCAGAGCAGCCCTGGGTGTGCAGTGGTGTGCAGTCTGAGGAAGCACGAAACACAGCAAAAGGGGACAAGATTAGCTGCAGACATCTGTAGTCTGAGCAAGGGGTCTGCAGGAGGCGGAAGCTCGGCATGTTAAATTGCCGAGCCAGAGGATGGATGAGCTGATCTGCCTGAGATCTGAACTTCTTTCCAAGAATAAGAGTACCAGATGTGGCATATAGAGTCCATTTGCTTATGCAGGGCAAAAAGCTCTGCACCCTTTTTTTCTAAATAAATCCATGGGAGTTTTTCCACTCAACTTTGCACTAGCACCATCAAACAGCTGTTTTTTAAAATAAGGAGACAAAGGGAGCAAGAGAGGGTTGAAACCACTGCTTTCCTGCTTATGCAACGGCCTTGCGTGTATGGATAACTTCAGAGGTAGCTGGTCTTCACCAGGAGGAAAGCCCCAGGTTACACACCGGACACATGCAGCCTAGGTCACTGTGCCAGGGGTGGCTGGGCATTTCCCTCTGCTGACACGGTCCCATTCTTATCAACTGGGGTGGCTGTACTCAGAGAGACCAATTCAGAGCCACACCGAAGGCACAGCAAGGCAGGCTGGACAAGTGATGCTATGTGCATTGGCAGAGAAAAAAGCAGATTATATCTGCTATGTGTGGTATGGACATAAAACTTAGGAATGCAATTCCTAAAGTTGCCTTTCAGATGACCTATGTGACTGCCAAAAAAAAAAAAAAAAATCTATTGCACCATGTTTAAGGAAATGCTCTTCATGTAAACAGTATGGCTCACTTGTAAATCCAGAAAAACCGACCACCTCCCAAAAGCAACCTGAAGAATAATTTGGGGAGAAGCAATCTCAGGAATGAACGTGCCGAGATGCAGCAAAAGGGACCAGGGTGAGGATGTTTGGCAGAGCACAAAACCTGCACAAAGACATATCTGACTGCCATGGCTGTAGCAGACAAGAAGGAATCATTCACAGTGTCAGCTTTTTTAAAAAGGATTAAAAAGGAAGGTGTGATATTAATATAGGTAACCACTGTGCCATAATCTAAAAGAAAGTGTCCTACTACATAGCTGTGGAAAAAATAGCTAAAGCCTTGAAAACAGTGAGAAGAAGGAAGGCTTTCATCCCAAAAACACCACCTGAACTTCAGGAACATCCTAGAAAAACGAAATGGCATGGAGAGCTCATCTTCATGTTCTGCATCATCCAGGAGAACATAAAATGAAAAATGAACAGGATAACTCTAGTCAGCCCTGGTGATGACCATGATTTCTCAGCTGGGTTTCATCCACTGGCACTCCTGCATGACCATTGCAAATTTTGCAGAAGATCCCAGAGAGGCTTGTGTCCAAGAAGAACAGTTGCAGAGTAGTTTTCGGGAAGGTCTGACCAAACTGTA
>NW_008825494.1:2075998-2103351 GCF_000699105.1 Pygoscelis adeliae | reverse complement strand
TACACCAAGAGATCTTCTTAAAACAGGGAATAAAAAGATGAAAGTTTTCCTCTTTGACCCCAGGAGCCGGCAGGACCAATGTCCTGACGTCTTTGTCAAGGCTTTTCATAGAGGTATTGTTGTGGCAGCTGAATTGATGCTTCAAGTTAAGTGTTCTCCAGGGACCTGAGGATCGCAGATCCAGCCCCTGTCCTGGCCCTGCCATCGGTCCCACTGCCATGCTCCCGGGGCTGTGAAGGGTCAGGGAACAGACATTGTTTCACACTGGAAATAGGTTACTCCTCATGATATCGCGATAGCCAATGTGGATAGTCATTTCTCCATACCAACGAAGCTGCGCATATTTGTCTTAGCTCTGTTTTTTCTTTCAGTTGGTCAATTTACAAGCCTGAAGCAGGAACCCTCCCTTGGCATTGTTCTGGGAGACTGTTATCAAAAGCAGCGTATGTTGTGGCCGATAAGCTCTTGACATTTTGCTGCAGCTACCTGAGAGGAGGGTTGACATTTTATAGCAGGAATAAATCCATTCTGCACAGGTGCAATGGCATTAATTCAACCTCAGTATACGGAATGGTTTATTCTTTTTCTTTTCTTTTCCCTCCCAGAACACCCTATGAAGTCCTAGAGCAGGCACTAATGGAAGGCCCTTTGCAAACCTCCATTCACGTGTGCCGTGAAAATGGTCAATGGATGTCACGATTACCAGAAAAGCTGTGGGATATTCCCCTCTATAACTTAGCCCTTCCAGGTAAGGATTAGCTTTTGTTCTCCACTGTTTTGTTAGCGTGTCATTTAAGCATTGGAGCATCCTGTTTGTCCCATTTCAGGATGGCTATGTTTATTATTTGGGTCAATGTGTGGGAGAAGGGCTTGGGGGAGGGTTTGTGTGACAGGTGCGTGCATGTGAATACTCTTAGTCTATAATGTTTGGGGTTTCTTGGAGGGGAGAGGGAAAAAAGGAATGTGGTGGGTTTTTTTGGTTTTTTTTTTTGAGGGAAGGAAAGAGAGAGGGACTTTTTTGCAGTCCCTGTGCATCATCTTGTCAGATCAGCGTTAATAATCTGAGCATTTACTTATCTGGGCAATGGTGAGATTTTCCTAATTCATTCTTGCCATTTCCTACATAATAAAATGGTTCCAAAAGGAGAGAAATAACGTTTTACCTTATTATTTGTTTCTTTGTCCTGTTTAAAAGAGGCTGTGAAGGTATGAAAAAAGGAGGATGGAGACTTTTAATTAACATACGTTTTTATTGATGCAGAGAGTGACTTTTCTGCATGACCCTGCTTATGAAAACTGGATTTATCCTATTATGGGTGAATACACCTGTGCTATAGCTGGTGTCCTCATTGGTACTACATTCAGACCTGTGTATCGTCAGCTTTTCTTTGGTCATATTATTGCTTCTCTCTGACGCCTTGAATAGCTGATTTTTAAATTTTTTTTTTTTTGCCCTCATTCTGTCCAAAACAGTTACGGGGAACCTGTTTTCACTGGCGTGTGGGGAGGCACTGGAGGACTGTCAGCTCTTGAGTGATTCCCTTTGCCTCCACAATGAAAATGGTACTAAAGAAAAGTGTAGCCCATGTTTTCTCTCACAACTGTAGATGCGACAGGTAGTTTGGGTGGAAAGCAGCACAGTGTGTCGATGAATGTTTTATGTAGGCTACAGGATCGTAGGTTAACTTTAGCAAAGACATATATTTAAAGATAGTGGAAAAAATCAAGTCTTGTCTTCCTTCATGAACTAATGGAGTGTGGAGTTTCAATTAAAATTGAAACCCAGAAACTTATTTCATGGTGACTTCTTGGATATGTAATTTAAATTGATGTTAATTTCAAAATAAGTGCACCTCTGTTTTGTATAAAGCCTATGTAAGAGGACCCCAGGACAGATGTTATTAAAAAAAATCTAGATTTCTTATTTAACCATCAAGAGAAGAAAATAAGTATCTTATGTCAGAAGAAAGAAAGTAATATTCTCCTCTTTTTTTTTTTTTCCTTTTTTTCTTTTTTGTTCTTGCAAAAACCCTTCAAAAAGTCAGTAGCATGCTTAGTGGGTTTTTTTTTTGGTGGAAAAGGAACCATGTTGTTTCTAAAAAGCTTTCACTGTGGTGTTTCTTGGAAAGCTGAGAACCTGCTGATGTATGCCTTTGACTTCCTGGCTCTTCTCCTAACAGCGACCTTGTTATTCTTGTGAATGTTTGTTGTTCTTGTGAACATGCCTGCGTGGAGAACAGGCACGAAGAAAAGAATAGTTGAAGACAAGCCCATTTCAGCAAACACTGGAGGACTTTTACAGAGCATTGCAGGCTATTAGCTTGGAAAATTTTGGTGGCTGTCCAGCTGACCTACAAAACTAGTCTAGCCCAGGTCAGAACAAAAGCAGATCAAGACCAACCAGGTCAAGACAGCTCTGGCAGGTTTTCAGAGGGCGCAATGACTGGGGGAAGCCCAGTTTGGAAGTGGAAGCTTATCTCAGATAAAGAAGACAACAAGGCATGCAAGAAATGTGAGAGAGTGCATTCCAAAAGCATGATGAGGAGACAGAGGCAAGTCTCAGTAACCAGTGTTGTGTTTGCACCAGGTTCAGTACAGTGCTGCTGGGGAGATGTTGCTTCAAGCTCTGAAGCTACCTGGTTTGGTGCTAGCTCACTATCTTTGCATCATATTTGTTGTGTCATGGATATACCCATCTTCCTTTCATTACTGTAACTCACTGACGTCACAAGACTTCTCCTAAATGAAAGGTTACTATCCGTTTGCTGATTGGCATCAGTAGATGCAACACCCATCGATGAGAGAAGTGAACAGGATTCCAGACTTGCATTTGGTCCATGGGTATTTAATGGTTTGACTCTTACATCTTGTAAGACAAACTTCTCTGATTGCATGCCCTTATTATCATCTTTCATCTGCAATGAGCTTGGTTGGGGTGTTTAAAGCAGGAAAATAGACAGAAACCCGATTTTAAAAGGTGAAAAAATTGAGTGAGATATTAAACTATTATTGACAGTTTCAAAGAATTTTCTTTATTTCATATACAATCTTGTCCTTTTTCTTTGGCTGCTAGAAATACTGCCATTGGCACCAGTAAGACTGACTATTCAAGAAGGCAGTTCCTAGCACCATGTCGTGGTTTAACCTCAGTGGGCAACTAAGCACCACGCAGCCGCTCGCTCACTCCCCACACCCCTGCTGGGATGGGGGAGAGAATTGGAAAAGCACAAGTGAGAAAAACTCGTGGGTTGAGATAAAAACAGTTTAATAATTGAAATAAAATGATAATAATAATAATATGATAATAATAATAATACACAAAGCAAGTGATGCACAGTGCAATTGCTCACCACCCACCCACCGATGCCCAGCCAGTCCCCGAGCAGCGGCCCCCCCGGCCAGCTTTCCCCAGTTTATGTACTGAGCATGACGTCACATGGTAGAGAATGTCCCTTTGGCCAGTTTGGCTGTGCCCCCTCCCAGCTTCCTGTGCACCCCCAGCCTTCTCAGTCGGTAGAGCATGGGAAACTATAAAGTCCTTGGCCAGTGTAAGCATTACCTAGCAACAACTAAAACATCGGTGCCTTATCAATTTTGCTCCCATCCTAAATCCAAAACACAGCACTGTACCAGCTACTAGGAAGGAAATTAACTCTATCCCTGCCGAAACCAGGACACACCAGTGAACAATTTGTTTGACAGAAGACTTAAAAACCAAAATGATATGCAAATTCCTTGCAGATACTCTGTAAAGATCCCAGCAAGTCACTTCACTGAGTTGTTAGCTTTTCTTATTGATGCTTTATAAAATTAGAAGAAATAATAGAACAGAAAAAGCTAGCAAAATCACTGGTTGCCTGTCCTGAAGAAACTGTGAATTGCAACAGAGTTTCATCTAAACATGATGCAAGAGAGGTGTCAGATTTATTAAGACTTCAAAGAAGTGAAACATTTGGTCAGGCTGTACTTGGCTCTGATGCTTAACCTGCCCCTGTGTAATTCCCTGTGCTGGAAAGAGTCAGGTAATTTTTGAAGTACATAAAAGGTGGAACTTGTCCATCTATCACATGTAAACTTAGATTTGGATTTGCCTCTGAAACCTTCAAGTGCCCGCCTCAACATTGTTTTTGTAGGGGATGTGGGTATTTAGTTCAGGAGGGCATTTTTACCAGATATTTAAGAGCTAAATGCTTAAAGTGCATTAGGAGTTGGTCCAGTCAAAGGTGTAAGAAAGTGAATTTCTGCTTTCGGTCATATTTTCCTGTGCAGAGATGATGGGATTGGAATATGTGATCCTGCATTTGGACAACTCTGAAAACAGGACAAATTCTAGATAAATTCAGCCTTCAGCTATTTAATCCCTGAAAAAAGTAGGTTTTTCACATCAAGGTAATTATTCCAGTGGAAGATGCTAGTTGAAACAGGCCATTTTATTGTGGTTTGAGGAAAACAACACTGATGTGTAGTTTAGATGGGGACTGCTTTATTGAAAAGTCTCGATGCCTTCCCTTCATGAGGATTTCACACTAAGCTTATTGATGTCAGGTGAGCAACCTCTGTAGAAGAGCCCACACTTTGCCATAACTACATAGGCTGTCAGGCAATAGAGGTGTGTGATTTGGAAATGGGGTGGCATGTCAGGTGTGCGCACAGAAAATAACCATGTATTGCAGTGCTTAAGTAGTTAAGAAATGACATTTTCTGTACATTTATTTTTGTGTTCTACAGGGAGTCACGACACTATGACCTACTGCTTGGATAAAAACTCTGCTGTTAGTGGCAATGAATCCAAGCTGGTGAAGTTTTTAAACAAATGTATGCCCTGCATTGTGCACCCCATTATCATGAAGTGGTCTACAACACAGGTAACTGTTGCCTAGCGTTCCTGTCATGCCTGGGCAAAGTTGAAGCTTGTGCTGCAGTGCTGAGAGTGGTCACACTTTTCCGTGTGCAATGAAAGAATAGCCTGCTGCCCAGAAATCTGTGGTCTCATGACCCTGCTTGGGTGTTGTGGTTTAACCCCAGCTGGCAACTAAGCTCGCTCGCTACCCCCCAGTGCGATGGGGGAGAGAATCGGAAGGGTAAAAGTGAGAAAACTCGTGGATTGAGATAAAGACAGTGTAACAGGGAAAGCAAAAGCCTCACACGCAAGCAGAGCAAAACAAGGAATTCATTCACTGCTTCCCATGGGCAGGCAGGTGTTCAGCCATCTCCAGGAAAGCAGGGCTCCATCACGCATAACAGTGACTTGGGAAGACAAACGCCATCACTCCGAACGTCCCCCTCTTCCTTCTTCTTCCCCCAGCTTTATATGCTGAGCATGACGTCATATGGTGTGGGATATCCCTGTGGTCAGTTGGGGTCAGCTGTCCCGGCTGTGTCCCCTCCCAGCTGCTTGTGCACCCCCAGGCTACTCGCTGGTGGGGTGGGGTGAGAGGGAGAAAAGGCCTTGACTCTGTGCAAGCACTGCTCAGCAATAACTAAAACATTCCCGTGTCATCAACGCTGTTTGCAGCACAAGTCCAAAACACAGCCCCATACTATGAAGAAAATTAACTCTAGCCCAGCCAAAACCAGCACATTGGGGTATTAGATGGGTGCCATACATACCAGCTCTTCTTTTGTGGGGAAGAAGCATGTAGGTGAGGCAGGGATGATACATAGACAAAGATGTTGCTTAAAGCTGACCACTTGGTACTAGAAACTCATCTTCTTTTTCACATGTTTATTGTTGTTATTTATAACATTCAATATTACTATAATCAAAAGAGGTTTTTCTCTTGCGCTTTGTTCAGAAGGTAATGCTTGTCATTTTTACTATCACTGTTGTGTGAGATGTCAGTTGTTTTTCCCCATCTATGTTGTGTAAGTATTCCACCCAGCAGCAGAGACAAAAATCTTGTTGAAGGGAATTTTTTTCCATAAAGATTAAGAGAATGCAGGCGTGATCCCTCACGTAAGGTTTAGTTAATTTTTAAAAAATGTCTAAATATTAAGGTAGTAGTTATCTCTTTGTTCCTCACAAATGTATGTTAAAGACAAAATTGGGGATCATGATTTAAGCTAGAGCTTTTGAAGATTTTTCTAAAGAACAGACTTTCCTGGCATCAAAGAGGTACCAGAAGTCTTCTGACTTTTGTTCTTATTGAAGGAGTAGTTCATTATTAGGAATTAAAACTAAATAATTGATAAATAGCAATAATTATGCCTAGGCTTCTTTTGTTGTGTTAGAGCAGCCCTGGCAAACTGGAGTCTTAGACCCTGTCAGATATCGAATATGTAATGGCAGTGATGATGTGGAAAGGCACTTGCTTAGCACAGTGCCTTGTGTTGAGCTGCTTTTTGTTTTGGGACTTAAGCCAATGAAAGATGTAGATACCTCCTAACTTGCGGGTTGCTGGCCAGTGAAGTGACCCTGTGGGTGACAAACAAGCTCCTTACATCATTATAGTAATTTTCTGGTCCAAACCCAGCGTGCTGAGCGGGAAGTAGCCCAGTGCAGATGGGAAAGAGGCACAGCTGCAATCCTGCCCCTCCTTAGCTCTGTGGCGCTCAATTTATCTTTGCTAGGAGGTGACTCCACCCGTTGGTATCCAGAACAGAGATCAAGGAGCCCTACCGATGGTAGGACCCACAGGTTCCTGGATGACCCAGTGCCTAGGAGGCGGTGCCTGGCTGGAGCCCTGGCTGTTACGGGTGTCAGTCTAGGGGCCCAAATCTTTCCTGCACAATGGCTGACGTCAGGTGTGTAACTGCTACTCGTGCCCTGGATGTCTAGCATGAGATTGCAGCACTGAGCAGCATCACTCCCTAAGGCTTCCTCTTAAATTTTCCCCTTGGGGGCAAAGTTCATGCTGTCTAATTCAGTATCCAAATCCAGGTGACTAATTAGGGAGTCTAATTGTTCGAGTTTTCCCATGCAGTCAATGGAAAGAAAGAAATTAATCCAAAGGGCAGTTCAGAGGGACTATTTCGTCTGGTGCTCTTTCTGGCCACAAAGCTTATATATGACCTACGGCCATAGACATTCCTATCTCCAGCGCACGCCATGTGAAGGTGGGACGTGGGCACGGATCACTTCTTCTTCAACTGCTCCAGCCTGATAGAGACCAAGCAGGCAGAGAGGGGGCTGCTGGCCCAAGCCACTGCACCACCCGCACCCTGGGGCATGCGGGGCTGGGCTGCTCACCAGCCCGGCAGCTCAGGCACAGGCTCGGGGGGTTAAATTCCCGTCCTAAGAACAGAAAGTTAGGTGGTTGAAACTAGGCAAGGTGAGCATCCTGCCATGTGTCAAAGCTTCAGTGACGAGACAGAGCTACAGATGTGGTTATTCAGGCACACCACCTTGTATTGATTTGGCTTTTGCTGAATCCTTTCTGACTTAAATCAATATAGTGTATTCTTTCTGAAACCTGTAAGTGTTGTCCATAGCAGGTTGAACTGAGACAAATTAGTGTTTAAACGTATTTAATGAAATTGATTCTATTTTCTTATGCAAAGAGAGCCTTGATATAGATAAGAGACATGTCATTTGGGACGTTTTGCCCCAGAAATTCAGCTTTATCACCTATTCCATTCAGCCCTCAAATCCAGTAGGGGAGGTCCAAGGGAAGGGGAAAATAGAGGAGGACTTCTGCTTTGTGGGACTTCTACAAGTTAATTCAAACTTTTAAAGAGACTTTATCCTGAAAAAGAACAATAGCTAGTACTTTTTTCTATTTTTGTTTTTCCTTCTGTGGGGGATGAGTGAGCTCCACAGAGACAACCACGATAAAGTCTTTGATCTAATAAAATAAATACAGCATTTCTAAGGTGCTGATCCTGCAATTTTTGTTCATATGAATAGTTTTGTGAAGAGTGATCATGTATTCACAGGTTAATGGATCTTTAACTTTTAGAACACAACAAGGGCAGAAGTCTGAAACTAATCTGATCCGTACCTGCAGTATATGCCGCAGGGAAATCGGGATCCCTCTTGTCAGAGAGTAAAATACTTCAAAGTTGTGACTTGCTGCCATATAGTGCCATTTTAAAGATGAAAGACCTGTGAAAAATGTCATAGGGCCAACTTTGTACACCTCTTTCAGCTTTCTAAACTAAAGAAACAAATCCCTTCCAAGCTCTCAGCTCTTTGTCTTCTGTTTCACCTTTCAGGTACTGACTGTGACGGAGCAACTTGAGGCCGGAGTTAGATATCTGGATTTCAGGATTGCCCACAAGGCCAGAGATCCATCTACAAATTTGTACTTTGTGCATATGGTTTACACAACTGTTACTGTACAGGTATTGTCCTTACCTTTGGGATGGCTATATAAAAAAGTGCTGTTTCTTTTTTATTTAAGAGATGTTACAGTCTGAAAATGCTGGCCCAAGGTTTTCTGAATAGGTTATTTGTTTTTCTAGTGTGAGGACTTCAAACTGTAGAAAGCCAAACTAGAGGCTGGTTGCTGGGCTGGAAGTTAGTTTCAGCAGCTGCAAGTAAGATTTCAGCATCAATCAATTTCTCATCCTCAAACCAGAGTTGCTGTGCCTTGCTCTCCACCGCCTACCCCCTACCAAGTGCCTGATGTTTCTGGGGCTTATCTTGTGTTGTCCCAGGATGCTACCCAGGGCAATCCTTTTTCCCCAGAAAGGAGAGAAGTCATTAAAGAGAAGAAGGTACTAAAAGCCTAATAAAATCACAGAAACACTTTTTTCGGCAAAAAAAAGTATTTCGCTGAAAGACAGAGATACTCGAGTCTGGATCCCATGATCAAATCACTGTCAGCTACTGTGAAGAAACGGCTGTGAGTTGGTCTTTGCATGTGCTGTGTCACTGTGGAGTAGTTTACATCTTCCTTCCATTTGCTGGGATCTGCATAGCCAGGCACAGCCAGCTAATGCAGCTTTTCATTTGTAGACTAACTGGCTAAACTTCAGTTTCATGCTCATGAGTCTGAACCCTTCGTGTCTTGAGATTTCATGGTGACTGACATGCTCATGTAAACCGTTAGATGTAGTGCCTGACCACCCTGCTAATTACACGTGGTCTTCAAGACGTTGTCATTGCCCATAACGAATGGGGAAAACGGGTCCTGTCACGTTTAAGCAAGCACAGAGCTTTTCCCTGTTTTCGAGTTTGCCATTAATACATTGTTTGTCCTTAAAGAAGCTTGGGAAGATGGGTTTACTGCTAACCTGCCTCTAGGCAGTAAGAGATTCGTGGATATTATCGAAATAGAAAGCTGTTAAGTGTAGCGTGCTAGAACCACATCCAGAGCAAATCAGTGCAGACCTGCGGAAAGTAGGTTTTCCTGGGATGCATCTCTCTGGACCATCTTGTGGGCTGTCAGATGGAAACCTACGCTGATTTTTATTATTGTGATTGTGAGTCTACCCCACCATCAGTTGTTGGGTTTATGTCCTTTCCCCTCCATAGCATAGATGATTTTCTAAGTTGCCGTGACTCTCTCTTGTAGGATATTCTGTGGGAAGTGTTAAGGTGGTTGGAAACTCATCCTCAGGAAGTTGTTATCTTAGCCTGCAGGAATTTTGATGGATTAACCAAGAAACTTCATTGTCGTCTTATTGCCTGTATAAAAGAGATTTTCCAATGTAAACTGTGTCCCAGAAATGTAAGTATGAGATCCTTTTTTTTTAAGAATGATATATTACGGTGACATCTTTGATTCCAAATTTTTAGATATATTCTACTTTCGCTGTATTTTTAACCTAAGAAAAGTAACATTTGCTGCATCAGAGATAGGTCTTTACCTAATAAAATTGAGGAGATAAAGCAAAGCTACATACCACAGTGTGGAGAAGGGAATTAAATTTGACTGTCATGTCTGTTGAGTTGTGGGACAACAGTAGAGACACAACTGTCATCCACCGTCCTGTCTGAGTTTTGTTTTTTTTTTTAAAAAAACAACCCTGTGTGTGTTTATAAATATAGTCCATACTATATTTATAGAATTTGAAGAATCAATTTTCTGCCTTTTCACAGCAATATTGATAAATGAATTTTTATGCTGTTTATAAGAGTTTAGGTTGGAAGTGACCTCTGGAGGTCATCTGGTCCAACCCCATCATGCCAAGCAGGACCAACTTCAAAGTTACGTTGGGTTGTGTCCCGTCCATTCTTTAATATCTCGAGGATGGAGATTCCACAACCTTTCTATGCAGCCTGGTCCAACATTTGATCACTCTCACAGTAAACGTGTTTTCCTTATATCTATCTGATCATAATCTCTCTTGCTGTAACTTGTGTCTGCTGACCTTCATCCTTTTGCTCTGCGTATCTGAGGAGTCTTCTCTACATCTGCCCCTTAGGTATATGCAGACAGCAGTAAGATCTGTCTATAGTCTTCTCTTCTTCATGCTGAACAGACCCAGCTCAGCCTGTCCTTGAGTGTCACGGTCCAGCCTCTGCTCACTCTGGTTTTGTGCTGCTGGACTCACTCCAGCATGTCAATGACTTTTTTTGTACTGGGGAAGCCCCAGCTGGACACAGTACTTGAGATGCAGTCTCACAAGTGCTGAATAAAAGGGAAGAACCCCTTCTCTTGACCTGCTGTCCGTGCCTTTACTAATACAGACCAGTTTGCAGTTGACCTTTGCCACATGGGCACATTGATGGCTCATGTTTGTTCCGCTTGGTGTCCATTAGGACCTCCAGGTCCTTTTCTGCAAAGCAGCTTTCTACCCACCTGTGCCCAGTTTGTCCTCGTGTGTAGGGTTAGTCCATCCAGGTGCAGGACTTTGCATTTGCCTTTCTTGAGCTTCATGAGGTTTCTGTCAGCCCACGTCTCCGGCCTGTTGAGGTCCCTCTTAATAGTATCTCTGCCCTCAGTGCATTTCTGGTGGCATTGACTTTCTTTCCTGGATGTGAGCTGGAGCTGACCTTCCAACCAGCCTAATATGCTTCAGTCACCCAAACCTCCAGAAAAGCCTTAATTTAAATAATCAGAAATTATTTGATTGCTAAATTTTAGAAGTTGAGATTTTTAGCTTCCTCTTTTTTTTTACAAGGTGTGGGAGCTTTTAGCAGTTAAACAATTAACATTTCAAAGATGCACAGAAACAGAGGGTTTTCTCTGGAGATGTGAGGGGTACAGGATAATTATGACCCTGTTTGTGATTTGAATTCAGCCTTTGAAGCTGGTGTATCAGTAATGGGTGAGTATTACCATTTCAAAGCATTTTGTACAGCAGAGTTAAAATAGAACAATTCTCAGCAAAACTAGGGGATTCTGAATATTCAGGCCTCAGCTGAATAACTGAAGACCTGAGTGACACTGTTTTAGTGTTTCCCCAAATAACTTGAGTGCATAAGTCGTGGATGAGCAGAGCAATACTGGAGAAGATGGTCAAATTTGCTTTCAGACACATGGCCAGCTCTTAAAAAGAAAAAAAGTTATTAATTGCAAAAGGGGCAAGCTGCTGCTGATAGATTGTTGAACGAAGGTGGTGAATGAATGGTTTGAGATCACCTGACTGAAGAAAGAAAAATGTTTCCGAGTGGGCACTGGAGAAAAGAGAAACCAAGTACTTCCCTCAAGCAGGAAGACTTTATTTCTATGGGGCCTGTGACCAGCACAATGGATCTCACCATTTTTGCAAGTGATACCATTGCAGGTTAGGTAGCTGTGGGCTTTTTCAGGATGACAGATTCAGATTTAACATCAAATAACCAAGTGCTTGCTCACATTCTAAAATAATGCGGTATCTACTTCTACTGTCTTTCAAGGCTGCAACTCTGTCATCGTACAAAAGTAAGCGTCAAAGTATTTATGAAGCAAATGCTAAGTAGAGGTCTGTATGTAGTACTGGCACAGGCCACAGGTGACAACATTACGTTTAAAATTTTAATTGCCTTAACTATTCAAGGTGTCTTTCTTTGATCTGAATTACTAGGGTTTAAAAATCCCTTGTTAGACATCTACAGTTTCACTTCTGCTTTGCTTGCAAAATAAGCACCTGTGCTCATGTACACATTTCTGGTAGCTTTTATTTTTTGGCTCTTATCCCACACCCTTTTTTTTTTAAGAGGTTCCAGCTTTAGAAAGGCAGCTGGAGTAAAGCAAAGGCTTCTGTCAACCACAGGTTTTTTTGTACTTTGAGTAGCTTGTGTCTTAATTTTGCAGTATTTCCTGACCAAATTGGGGCTTGCACTCTCTCTTGGATGAAGTAAGAGGGATTCCCATGTTCATTCAACCCTTGGCTCTCTTCAAAGATCTACATAAAACATTTTCAACTGTCTTTGGCTTTTATTTTAATTAGTAAGTTAATTGGAACATCAAAAAGCCACCATTTCCTTTCCACAAGCACCAGACACAGCTTTTAACCACAACATTCTTAAAAACACAATACCTGTGTTGTGGTTTAACCCCAGCCAGCAACCAAGCACCACCCAGACGCTCACTCACTCCCCCCGCAGTGCGATGGGGGAGAGAATTGGAAGGGTAAAAGTGAGAAAACTGGTGGGTTGAGATAAAGAGTTTCATAGGGAAAGCAAAAGCTGTGCACACAAGCAGAGCAAAACAAGGAATTCATTCACTGCTTCCCATCGGCAGGCAGGTGTTCAGCCATCTCCAGGACAGCAGGGCTCCATCACGCGTAACGGTGACTTGGGAGGACAAACGCCATCACTCCGAATGTCCCCCCCTTCCTTCTTCTTCCCCCAGCTTTATATGCTGAGCATGACGTCATATGGTGTGGGATATCCCTTTGGTCAGTTGGGGTCAGCTGTCCCGGCTGTGTCCCCCTCCCAACCCCTATCCTGCTCACTGGTGTGAGAGGGAGAAAAGGCCTTGACTCTGTGCAAGCGCTGCTCAGCAATAGCGAAAACATCCCTGTGTTATCAACACTGTTTCCAGCACAAATCCCAAACACAGCCCCATACGAGCTACTGTGAAGAAAATTAACTCTATCCCAGCCAAAACCAGCACAACCTGATAATTATGTTGGTTTTGCAAATGAAACTAGTCAGAGGGCCTCAATTCTGTCCAATGGTAACTTTTGAGGATTGGAAAATGTCATTTCATGTTTAAACACTTAAATTTGACAGACCTGTTTCAGCCCATCTGTCTGTCTGAGAAGGTTGCCAACTCCAGTCTTCCCCTCTCTCAATTCAAAATGTCTGGAGCGTCCCAATTTCTGAAACTTTCCACTTAGAGAAATCAGAATTGACATATCTCTTGAAGACTTACATTTAGTCTTACCAAGTCTTAAGGAGTTCAATTTTCTTTGATGGCTACAGTGACAAATTTGGATCACTATATGGAGCATTTGCCAAAATTATTCCTGCTTCTCTGTGTCTGTATTCCTACAGCTTTGCCCCCTTCCTACCTCCTTTCACCAAATGGCCTGTGTCTTCCTCTCCCAAATTTTCAGCAGCGATATGTGCACGAGGGCTGACGTGGGGATGGTTTCTTGTTACACAGGTGTAAGACCTTGACTTATGTACTTTACCATAGTTAAATTGTTTGAGGAAAAGTGGAATCTGCTGAAGTTCTCGGGCCCCTATTGCCCCTGCAGCTTGTAACCCAGCCAACGACCTACTGGGCTGTGTGCTTAAAAGCTTTATTTGAACTGCATCTGTGCCTCTCTGCCAAGGCAATGTCACACGTCAGTATCTGAACTTTGGGAACACTGCTGTGTTGTTGACTTCAACCTGGGCACGCTTTCTCTTAGGTGGTGCCGACGCTGCGGACCATGTGGCAGTGTGGCCATCAGCTTATAGTCTCGTACGAAGAGGACGTGGAAGTGGAGGAGCACTGTGAGCTGTGGCCCGCGATCCCATACTGGTGGGGAAACAAAACTGCCACTCGCACTCTTATCCAGTATTTAGAGCGCATGAAACGGATGGGCCGGCCAGGTAGGCACAGGGAGTCGCTCGGAGGAAACAAGGGGCACGTACAGCAACGCGAAACAAATAGGAAGTTGGGTGTTCATAGCATTAAGAGATACAACCACTTTGTGCATGCTGTGTGCACAAGACGTGCCCATGCTGCTGAGTGCTTGCCCACCCGTGCGTGAGTGCAACATTCATCTTTGATGCTGCAAATACATGCATCGGTGTATGTACATGCATAGACTATATAAATTGCAGCAGCCACTTCCCTTGCGTGATCCCATGGAAAAGAAGCCCTTGGCACAGAAGAGCTAGCTGGTGCCGTCGTGCCCTTCTCACAGGCAGGAGACTGCTTCCTCAATCCAGTGCTTGCTGCTTCAGGCAGCGCTGATGATGGGGGAGATGCATTATGCTATCCGTGTTGTAAAAAGAAACCCCTGCAGGAATGGTGTGTGAAGGCTGTAGCGACATCAGGAAATAGCAGCGCTCAAGCATGCTGGTGTCGTCCAAGCTGAAGGAAATTCAGTTCGTAACCTCTGATGCAGCTCTGTGATGTGCACGCATGGGGTGACGAAGGGGAGGACCGCTTCAAAAGCACACTCCCCAGCCAAAGGAAAACGCCCGTGTAGGTGCACCCTGTGTTCCTGTCTGTCACGGGGGAAGGCTAAGCATTTGGAAGCAATCCTTACAGAAACAAACATAATTTACAAAGGACTAGTTAGCGGAGGACCTGTAGTCTGTAATGGATAATTTAGATAAATTTAGCTAAACTGGAATGGTTCAATAACCGAGCTTGGTTCAGCAACTCTTTACTACAGCATGCAGTTGCAACCAGGGGAGACAGTCTACTGAAACAGTTCTAGGGATATGAAACAATAGAGAAAGATTGTGAAGTTAGTGTTTGAACGATTCCCAGAGGAACGAGATCTGGAGTTAATGCAATGCTGAGCAGTTTCTGTTCTCCTCAAAGGAATATTTAATGTGTCACCTTCTGATTTTCATTTCAGAAAAATTCTTTGTAGCGGGGATTAACCTTACTGAAAATTTAAGGTATATTCTCTTGCACCCATTTGGATCGTTGAAGAAAATGACACTCCAGAGTCTTCCATGCTTGAAAATCTGGATAAAGCAGCAGTATCCAGGACCAAAAAAAGAATGTATTAACATCGTTGCTGGAGACTTCATAGGAAACGATGACTTTGTCAAGGATGTGATAGACCTTAACACAAAAATTAATCCTCCGTTACACTGTCAAAGTACAGGGGCTGGAACAAACAGCATTTCATTCTCAGCTTCTTAACCTGTGAAAAGCTGAAAAGGCTTTGTCTGCATTCAATGTGTCCCGGTTTAAACATCCTGGATCCCATAAAGGTCCAGTTAACTCAAACCAGCGATGTTTTAAAGACTCAGTAAGAAAAGTGCTCTCAGCATCATCAGGGTTTCAAGGCCTTTTCACAAAAAAGAGAGCAGGCTGAGCTGGCTGAAGTCTCTAGAGAACGATGGTATAGGTATAATTTACTTGGAGGTGCTTAGATTCTGTAGCAGTTGGCAATATTGGAAGTCCCAAGAACTTTATCCTATTTCATTTTAGATAAAAGCAAGGAGAAATATGTCAGTAGCTGCATGAATTATTTTGTGGTAAGATTTTAACTTTCTTATACTTGTAAAGATATTCTGCACTACTTGCAAGCGCAATTCTCAGTATTTTATATCAGTGTGAAGCTGACTTGTCTGTTTTCAGTTTACGTTAAATTTACAAAAGGAACAGTTTAAAAATACTTTGATATACCAAAGATACTGTACTGACAATCCTATTTGACATGATTTTTATATATACAGACCAATACATCATGAACATTAGAGATCTAGAAGTGGCTGTACCGTTGCTGTGTGCTGAGGATCAGTTGTGAGCCACTTCACCAAGAGAGTAGTCACAAAATTCTTTATGGTTTCTAAGAGGTATGTGTATTTGAACACTTACTCTTTTTATCACTCATGCCAGTTCTGCAGTGATAAAGATACCAAAACTACGCCCCTAGACAGTTTTGTCTGTGGTAGTGAGGTATGTTTTATTAGGTGCTGCCAAAATATGGCTTACACTGGAAATAAACACGTAGGAAACAAATTCCTGATCTAAACTCAGACTGCTCTAAAAATACAGATTCTTGGCTTCTGTCGTGCTCATTTGGGGTTTCACAACTGGTCTTTTATTTACCTATTTTCACAGCTCTATAGTTATTTTTTCCTCTCAAGTATTTTTTGCTTATGTAAAAACTAGGGTTTACGCTGTTTGCCATTGCATATTAATCCTATTTTTCTATTTTTTTAAATGAACTGTGCAATAACAGATGATCATGAAGGCAAGAGAAACAGTAAGCATCGGGACTAAAACAAAAACAGGCATTGTATGAAGTTCACTATGCAGCTTCATCAATATACCTCACTTTTCAGATGCACTTTATATGCAAAAGCTGAGTTCAAACATTTGGCGAGATGTTCATGTTTGCAGTAGGTATTTGCAGAAGTTTGAAATCAACTGCTACGTGACATCAGATCAAACTCAGCCTAGACTTCTCAGCATGAAAGGCCAAGATGCTACCTCCTCATGCAATCTCTTACAATTGCAGAATACGTAGGAGTAAAAACCAAACATTCCATTTATAAAGACGACTTTCTAAATGCTTTTTTACAGTGCTTTTTATCCTTGTTCTTACCTCTATGTACTTCATACTGAGCAGTCATTCAGTTCTGGTTTTTATTTTAGAGTCACTACCTGCATGAAGTGTTATGTTATACATATTCAGAATATTTTTCTGCCTATCTTTTGTACCCTCAAGTGGCTTGTTACTCTATCATCTAATAAAACTTGATCTCTTTGTGTAATATGGACTGAAACAGTTTTGCTTCTACTTTCTGTGATACTGATTGGTTTATTGGTTCCCAGTAGTAATTCAGGTAATGGATCAGGTTTTGTTGTTTTTTTCCTTTGTGAAATAATTTCACACAAAATCCATGGTTTGCTGTACCTTAAATGTTTTCCCTTTAAGAGCTGACACAGTATAGGTATTGTAGATAAATTACTGTAGGCAAGAAAACCATATGGGTAAAAGATGTTCACAGCTAACTTTATTTATTGCTTAAATATATAAATCCATGTTTTTCTGCTTCACTGCAATAAGACAGGGCAGTTATTTTACTTAAATATGTATTAAAGCAGAATGCATAAACCTATCTGTATTATTTATATACAGCCAACAACATTTTGTTCATTAACTTTCATTTTCCAAGGACCATCTGAGACACCTTAGCTATGATAAATATTATTTTATTCTGAAAGATGGGGTAAAAAGCTTTATTTATACGGTATAAGAAAACCTGGTACTTTTCTGAAGGTTAATTCAGATGCCATCCAGTGATTTCCATGTGTTTGAGGTCCACAGCTTATAGCTAACAACTGTTTTAAACATTAAAAATTTAGTGCTGTCCTTGCACTTGCTGACAGAATGAAGCTCAAAGCTCTTTTTGTTTCCGAACAGTTTTCTGAAGGTGTCCATTCCTAAAACGCACCATAAACATCAACTGGGGAAGAAGTACGCTCTTCAACACTCAGGCTAACAGGCCATTAACTTCATTTCACATCCTCTTAATGAGATCAGTTTCTTTTCCTAGAAAAGGACGCAGTTTCATGGCGTAAAAATCTTACTGTTAGGAAAGAGGTTTTTGTATCTGCCAAAAGCAGAATTGCCGATTATCACCTTCACCCTGGCTGTGCCATCTTCAGGCATGACTTCTACTTCCTGAACTGTTGCTTCTTTATAGAGCCAACTGCAGAAGTAAAAGCATATTAGCATCTTAAAGGTATGACATACTGCATAAAATGTGATCTTTGTTTTAGGTCAACGTGTTCCAATCTAGGTAATTTAACACTTCAAAAGATGAAGTGCTTCACTTAACTTTTCATTTGCTACTTGCTGTTTGGAAATAGGGTGTAGTGTTTTCATAAATCTTTCAGATTTGTGTTTTTATCAGAAATCTGGCTCCAGGACCAGTGGCATGGTCTTTCAGGAAGTATGTTTTATTGTACTAACACACAGAACTCTGTGAAGGACATTTTCAGAAGCAGACTCCAGGGTATCTCATGGGGATATTTTTTCTCAATAGGTCAGAAAACTTTGATAATTATCCCTGTAATTCTTAACGCAGATTAAAATCTGTATGATACGATTTGGAAATTTTAAAACATGCAAGACTAAGAGTTTCATATTTCCAAGTCCTTCTTACAATTCAAAATTATTTACCTTAGCTGTGGTCCCTCTAAGTTGACGTTAACCGTCAGAATCTTCTTCCCTGTTGCTGTCAAAATTTTTTTCTCTATTTCTTCTTTCAGCTCTTCTAAGCCATGTCCATGTAGAGCAGAAACAGCTAAAGCACTTTCTTCAGTGGGTTTATACCTGAAAGGTAACAATTGCTAGTGCATTTGGTCACGAAGATTAGGTTGTGAAAATATTCCAAGCACGGACAATTTAACCGTGTTACTTTATACTGGCATCTTCCTACAGAGGCCACTTCTTGTATGACTAAAGTGATTTCTTTTGTAATTAAAAGATAATTCTTTTTAAGACCATAGTTACATATGTGAAAGATTGAGAAACACCATTAAATGTATTCAGAAGCGTGGGAGCTCTTTTCTAGACTAAGAATTAAAAAGCTTCCAGAACATAAGAAACATTTAAGTACACTTAGCATCTCCTGCTTACCTTTCTATTAAATCCACTTTGTTCTGAACTTCTACCATTGAGTCCAACAAATGGCTGGGAAGATTAAGATTCTTCAGAACTGACAGAACGGTTGCTTTCTGGAGGATGGTTTCTGGATGAGTAATATCCCTCACATGAACTATCAGATCCTAGCAAGCATCAATATACAAGACAGTTACTTAATGAAACACGCCAGCTACCAGGTTGCAGAGATTTTATACTGTTTTCGCATTGCTAATTCATATAAGAAACTTTCCTATCCATTAGATAGGATAACACTGGCAGGTTAACGCTGTAAAATGAACTACTAAACCAGTATTAAACCAATACTGTTTTTTGTACCATGATGGAAGAAAATCTGCAGCAGCTTAGTCTTTCACTTCACAGTGAGTACAAATTGCCTCCAACAACCCTGAAACAAACCCTGTCAATCAAGCTAGTTACAGAGTTTAGATTTCAAATAACTGACCTAATTTTTCAATACCAAGGCTGTGTAACAACAAGGCTTCAAAAATACTAGAGAAGAAAAAGAGTGAACTCTAAACCAGTTTTAGAAACGTAATGGCTGAAAAACTGTTTCAAAAATGGGGGAAAAAACCCCACGTAACTTGTAATTCTGTTTTCACATTCAAAACGCAGAAGATTCTCCTTATTCTTAGCTCCCGAGATACTATTACTGGTCCTTCACTTACAAAGCTTTGTACAACAGTTACCAGTTTCAAGTACATACACAATCATGTTTGCCATGATAAAAACCAAGCAACCAAATTCAATATTTGCATTCAAAATGTTTCGTCATCTTTGCTCAACATACGGCTTCAAACTTCTGAAAATTAGAGAGAAGTAAATTTCTTGCCTTTCATTTAGCACTTCAGAATAAGAGACAAACAGGATAGTTGCAGCCAGCTTTTGAACATCCTATTATTACATGGTGAAGAGTCCGATCCTCAGAAGCATTCCAGCATCCAGCTACCACTGCATTTTATTACCTTTGACAATACAGGCTTTTTGTTTAAATGTCTGTATATATGCAGCTTTACACTTTGCTATAACACAGGAAGCTAACTTTAATGAGAAAATGATTGGAAAAGTACATTTATGTTTATTACGTGCTGCCTGTATCACATCAGTCACCCACTATTAGTGCTGTAGGAAGCCTTAAGTTAAAACCAGATCATTCCAGAAGCTTTATTTAATTTTTTAACTCTCAAGAAAGCTAGCCTCAAGTTATGCTGATGCACTGTTTAGGTTTTCATATTATTTAATCAGCAAAATCTGATTTATCTGGTTTACATATCATGGAGAAGGACACAGACTCCAAATAAACCCTTTCTGAAATCTCTTCGTATCTATATATTCTGCATAATTTCAAGTGTCAGAAAATTGGCTTATGGTAAGATATTTACATCATTATCTTAGGAGACTACTATAGACAGCCAGATACTTCACTAAGAACAGCATGCCGATTAACTCCCCCTTTTCTGAAGGGGTGAGGATTACCTAAAAGGAAATTATTGATTTACCTGAAAGGAAAAATTGATTTCTCAATTTTTTTATAGTCAACTACTTACTGAGTAAGCCACTTCTTCTAACGTAGCTGAAAAGGACTCAACCAGATTATGTGGAAGATCAGTCAGAAACCCAATGGTGTCAATGTAAATAACTGCCATATGCGAGGGCAGATAGCCAGCATGGGCTGTAATATCAAGAGTAGCAAAGAGCTGATCTCTGGGTTGAAGTCCTGCTTCCCCAGTCAAGGCTTTGATCAAGGTAGTTTTTCCTAATTAAAGAAAAAAAGGACAAGATTTTAATGGCTTGTTTCAAGTAAAAATTTAACTTGCAAGGCTCAGGTGTGTTGTATGATGTAACATACCTATTTCACCAATTTAAATCTAGCCTATGACTAGTTATCCATATGATGTTAGGAAATCCAAAAGCAGTCTTAACTTTTATAACTTGGAATTAGATTTAAGGCCACATCTGGAAGCTATGCTGCGAAATCACAAGATGATCAAAAACTGAACTGACCTGCAAAGTGACCCAACCACATCTCTTACCTCTAAGACTATCTGAAGAGCGCTGCCATGACGGCATTAGGAAGCATACACTTACGCACTCCTCAGTGCTTCTGTTGTCAAATAAAACAATTCAATATTTACTTGTTAAATCCAACAATAAACAGAAGCACTAATAATATGTAGCTTATTAGGTTTATGCTTTTATTGGGCATTTCCCCACGAACATAATACTAGAGACATTTATTTAACTCAATGAAGATTTCACAAAATTTAGTCGTTAAACTGAAGTGCTCAGTATATACCCTAGTTAAAGTATTTCAATTATGTGTACAAAACTGTAATATATATATATTTTGTTGAATCTTCAGTTTTAAAAGTATGGAAGTATGACATTTAAGAAAAACATACAGTGTAATCCAAATCTTTGAGTATATAACTGATAACAAAATTAGTGCAAGGTAACTGTTTTTATAAAGATGTTGAATAAGAAAATGAAATGATCTTAAGATAATGTAACCTGAAAAGAGTGTCTAGTCCAAAGTCTATTTATGCCTTGCATATGAATTCACTTGTGTAAGCTATAAAAAAAATAGAAAAAACCTTTAGCTTTATTTAGATTCTCTTATGAACACATCTCAGAACACTATACATCTATCAATGAAAAGCTACAGTGCTTCTTAGGCACATTTCTCAGATCAACTACCAACTCTCCCGAATTTTCCTCCTATGCCTCAAACCTTCACAGTGATCTGAACACCCATCCTGATCAAGTAAGAAAGATTCATATAAAGGGACACTAGCAGTACAGTCTTCAGCAGTATATATAAAATCTTTTTGGCACAATAGGTGTTAGGCATTTCTTCAAAAGAGGTCTTCAAGACTGCAAAAAAAAAAATCTAACTACAACAAGCATAATTTGCTTTCCTAACTATACCCTAATTGACATATATTCATTACACAATTTAAGAACTAATTAAAATACGAAGCCTATTGACACTGAAATGAGATTCTCACTAGAGTTTCTAATTAAAAAGCAGACAATGTAAGCTCTTTTGTGTTACAATTTCACAAGTCTTTGCTTACCGCAATTAGTATAGCCCATTACTGAGATAATTGGAAACTCGCGTTTTCTGCGCTGAGTTCTAAGTAAAGACCTTTTTCTTCTTAGTTTCTCCAGGGCATTCCTAATTTTAAGTTCTTTTTCTTTCAAGATACGATTCTGTGTCTCCATGAATGTTTCACCTGAAAAATACCAATGAATAATTGGCAGAATAGTCTACAAGAGAAACAGTAAACCAAGTAATGTTGTGCATTTGGAAATCAAGTGAGTTAGCACTAGGGCTTATGAAGTTATAAATAAGCAATAAAACTATGTATTCTTGGCCTAAGATAGAGTGATAAGTAATTATTAAAACATATGCTAAGCACTGTAGAATAACCATGTACACTTATGATGAACCCCTGTGGCAGCAAATAGTCTGTCCAAGGCCACTTACTGAGCCAGTACAGACCAAAACTTTATTATTTAAGTTACTTTCCAATAAAGTTTTGTATGTTCACTTAATTAGATGCAGAACACAAACAGTTTTTCCTCCTGGCCTCCTTCAAATAAAATAAGATGCAATTGCATTTGTTTAAAGGCTATGGAGAAAAAAGAAAATCCTCTAATTCATGAGAATATTTAGACTTTACCTGAGCCCATGATGTATCTCGATCCACCTCTCTGCTGATCTAGCTGAGACACCTCATTTTTCAGATTTGACCTGGCAGTGGGGTAACAGTTAATTAGAAGCAATTTTCTTTAATCAAGCCATCCTAAAATGCCTAATGTGAAGCAGTAATGATATTCTAATAGTACAAATAAAACCACTAAATGACAGAGCTCTAAATAAAACCTGCTCATGGTGAGAAGCCTGGCGAAAAAAATCCAGATTTTCCTGGCTCCTCAACTGTGGTTTGAAAAATCATGCATCTCTCTTAGGAAATTATAATGGCTATTCTGAAATTTCAGAGCGCCAAAGATGCCTCCGATACATCCATGCAACTCACACCAACTTCCGTGTACAAATATTTCTATGCAATGTAATGTAGAAATGTGGAACATTCAGATACACATTAATGCCTTTAATCTTGTTTATAGCTTTCCTTTTTAAACCCATCAATATTATATATGGGATACACATATCCAATTCCTACACATGCTTGCAATCCATCTTCCGCATTAGAAAGAACTAGGACCTTTTCATGAGAAACACATTTTGTAAGATTATCTGTTGAACACTTTCTGGTTTTGCCTGTCAGCACTGCAGAAGCTTAAAACAATGACATTAAAGCAAGCATTTCTGTGCTCTAATCAATCATTGAGCATACTATGCAAGCACTGAAACAGTGTCATTTTTCTTTACAGTACAGTATTACCATTTTTGTTACTGTGAAGAAACAGTCACTACAATATGTGAATATAAGTATGTGATTTGCACAGCTCAAGGTACCTGAGAAGTGGAATTTCGGCCAACGCTATCTGAAGTTTTGCTTCTTTGGTCCGGGCATTACAACGAAAAATGTGAAGTACAACTGTGTATCTGTCAAAGACTTTCACGCCCCAGGCATCTTCTAGTTCTTTCTTTAGCCATGTAAGACAAAATAACCTAGATGTTTTCTGTCCCCCACAGTATCAGTAGATCAATTCCTACACAGCACTACAGTTACAGTTAGCTGACGGACGCTTGAACTCAGAGGATCTCAGGATTCCACTTCAGTGGATGGGTAACGATTATGAACATGCAAAGGCAAAATTTGGTTGACCACGAAGAAAGGTGAAAAAGAGAGTTTGGAAGGTAGAACTTTATGTCTAGGCCCTTCAAATTCAGCAAGAATCCTTCCATTGCCTTTGATGGATTCTGACAACAGCTCTTGCAGCGTATCGCAGAATCAAGAATCTCAGTGGTTAAGTCCTTGCAAAAAATAATTATGAAATGCTGGTATGGGAAAGGATAGGGATAACATAGGAAAAGAAAAAAGATTACCGGGGAAAAAAAAAATTAGAAAGAGAGGAAGGCAGGAAAATTATTTCATAACCAGCTTTCCACAAAATACTTAAAAAACCCCAACCAACCAACCAGAAACCAAACAAAAAACCCCACCCTTGCTTTAAGTCAGCAAAAGACACTTAAAGTATGCAGTAGTTCCCCTCTGCCATCTCTAAAATCCAGAATGCTTGTGTTTTATACGTGTTCTCAAACACTTTCTTGAGTCAACCCTGTTAAACTGCTCTTAAGATCTAGATTTGCAAAACGAATTTTTTTTTTAGCAAATCTAGTACTAAAAGTACTCATACTATAAATTAGGGAATAAAAACTAGGAAATTGAAATGAAACATTTTCAACTTCCATTTCATCGATAAATTGAAGTGCTTGAGATAAGTATCTATTAGAGATACTTACCATCACTGTTTATTTTATAATCAGGGAAAGCATTCAAAACTACCAGCAAAGCATTAATGTTTGCTTGCAGAGTTTGCATGTACTTTACACCCTGCATGATGCTGTACATGCAAAAAACCTAAAAAGTATTTATTTCAGTTTGTCTAAGCATTTCAAAGAGCATCTATAGTTCATGCACCAGTTGTTTTACTGCCAGTGTTAAAAAAAAAGTGAAGCATGCTCCTCCCCTCAACATAATCCATCCATTTAAAATACGGTTTCTTTTTAAGGGTTAGGAATGAAAGTTTAAATATTTGAAACATTCAAATATAAGCTTGCTCTGAATTTACACCTCATAATCAAACTACAATACAGCATCCACAGAACTATAGGAAAATAAATACACTATCCATATAGGTATAGAAACTTGCGCATATAGCTAATCCAAAATGTTGACATTCTTCATAACAAAAGCTGTGTTATCACCTCCATTTTGTCAAGACGACCTTGAGTAACTTTTCCAACATTTTAAGTAGAGCCAGTGGCAAATGCGGGAGCAGAGTCGAGACTAAATGGCTATTAGGCTGCTGGAAAATTTCATGCACAAGAACTGGAAACACATGTCAGCTGGACAAATGTAATAGGAATTAAGTTTCCTTTCCACAAAACTCAGTCCAGGTGGCTTCATATATTACCATTTGCAAATTCAGAGTCATAACCGACCCTACTTCTCATAACATCAATAGCTTACGAACAATACTGATGTAAAGAATATGATTTGATAATATATTCAATTACCTTTGTTAATGAAGATATTCTTTCCACATTCAAGAAGACAGCTGTCACATGGGGCAATTTTTTAATCTTTTCTAAAAGATGGATAACCATTACAAAATGCAGTGTTAAATGTCAATCCTCTTTTTAAAATATACAGAATATAAAACCATTTTGCACTGAGCAGAATGCTCATAAAATATCAAATGGCATCATATTCTTTGTTCACAGAACAGTTATATTTTTACTAATTTAGTACTACGTAAAACAGCTGCCAGTTTCACTCATGTCAATCACATAAACGTAGGGATTAAGTTGCCCCACACATTTTCAGTGGGCACAGGTTATTTCTATTCCATGTTGCTTTTGTAACATTAAAAAAAATTCTTTGAAGTCTGTTTGCAAACCTGCATGATGGATAGACAAAATTGTCTCTCTCTTCAGCTTTCATACCTATCCTTTAACAGTTCAGCTGCAGAAGTCTTCCATTTAGAATGATGCAGTGCTGAAAAATCTCAGTCCTTACCTGTCAAAACCTGAAAGTTTCCTTTGCCAAAAATAAACTTCTTGTCAGGATTTTTCGTAGGAATAATTATCTTATCTAAAACTGTCCAGTTCTGAATGGTATCTACAAGAGCAACGGCTTCAGCAATCTGTAATTCAGCTTTAGGATCACAAAAAAAAAAAAAAAAAAAAGAGAAAAAAGTTTGTAATATACCAACATAACTTTGCTCAGATTTCCAATAACTACAGTACGTGCATGAACAGGGAAAGACCAAGCTACACTGAAATTCTACTAGGGTATTTATTTTAACCCGTAGCGCAAAGAGCAAAATATCTTACCTCTAATCAGAATAATTAAACCTAGTTTGATGCAATTTTACCACACAAAGCATCTTTCTGCCAGTACAAATTATTTCCGTGGTTGTTGATTTAGAGTAATTTTTAATTGTATTGTCAGCAAAGAAATTACCAAGCTTTTTGCCTCAACAAGTGAAATGAATAACTAGTTGGAAAATAAATTCTGTTATTTTAGATGTGCACAAAATCACGCGATTAATTCCTTGGTGTTTTGCGGCAATATTTAAAGCACTACTAATATGGCAAATACTGTTGCTAACTTCACTGGTACTCATTCATAAAGGACCTACACTGATTTATGACTTGCTAAAACCAGCAATCCTGTATTCTGGTTCATCAGTCACCTCTTTTTTTTTTCTTAAACATCTCCACGGCAAAGCACTGATTTTTGAGGACTTCGTGAAATCACAACGACTATACAGGCATATCAGATCAGTAGGTCGTTTTGATTTGCCAAACGGGAATATGATCCTCTTGTCATAACAGATTTGTCAAGTTTTTCTAGATAGCAAAACGTAATTGATGTATTAAATAGGTTACCTTGGTCCAAAAGGTAATATATTTTTAAAGATAACCGTGATCCTCTTTTTCCTCATATTGTTAGTGTTCCTTGTAAAATGCACAGATTCCCTGTTGCACCTGTGGTGTTTCAACAATCATTCCAAAACATTTGTTCAGACTTCAGGCTCTTCATCTGGAGGGCCTAAATAAATGGAAAGGGATCACTGCTATTCTTCTGTATGTCTGGACAGAAAGGTGCCTTTGTATTTTTTTTTCCCCAGTTGTAAAATGGGAATGCTTATGTAAATTCTGAAAAGGTTACAAGCTTTATCCCGCAAAGTGACAATTTGTTATAAATTAGCAGCACTGATTAAATAATATTTAGGTTCATCGCATAATAAACTTGAATACAAGGAGTACCATATATAAATTGACATATATATATATACACACAAAAAACTAACTTACAAAACGCTTAATCCTTTCTATTACAACTGTGTAATTAGAGAAGTGTTTGGAGAAACAACATCAAGGCAAGTTCATCATACATCTTAATCGTGCACGATTAACGTGTATGTTAGTTACCTACAAGGACAGTTGGACTCGGTGATCTTAGAGGTCTTTTCCAACCTTAATGATTCTAATGGTTCTATGATTCTAAGGATTTCTGAGGGAAATCTAAGAATAGCAATGCTAATTAAGGTCCTTGGAAAGGCATTACTGGCGACTGCATCCATAAGTAACTACAGAAAGGCACTCCTTTAAGTCCGTGAGAGAACTTAATTGCGCAAGACCTCATCTTCACCACACTCGCTTCTACGGACAGGAGAGTATTCCTGCTCTTCAGCCGACTTCTGGGTACGCCTAAGGCTGAAGGGCTCCTGCCTACCTGGCCAGGCAGCACGGTTGAGGGCTGAAGGCTATTAACATTCGGCTAAGGGGGGGGGAAACCCGGCCGCTCCCTTAAGCAAGCTGAACACTCCGTGCACCAAGTGGTTTTGCTGCCTAAGACCCGAAGTTAGCGTGATGTTTACAAGCCACAGCACCGGCCTGGGACCAGTCGCTGAGGGCGCGTTCTCTTTACAAGAGTTATCGAAGAAGAAAACACCGACCTAGACCTTTTAGCTACTCCGAGTTTGCATTTCGCGGTTTTACCACTGCAACAACGGGTCTGCTCCGCACTACC
>NW_008825494.1:2036752-2074637 GCF_000699105.1 Pygoscelis adeliae | reverse complement strand
ACGCGCTGCCTCGTCGGGGCTCCTGCCAGGTGCGGCGATCCCGCCTCCGAATTCGCCTCTTCGAATTAATTTCTTTCGCAAAGTCGCGTCCCCTTTCTGCGCCTTGGTTTTGCGGGGGACTTTCTGACTTGATTTTAGGGGGACTACCTAGAACGAACCCTTTCTGTTTTCTTTTCTTGACAGTTTTTGGCTGCTGTTTCGCCCGCTAGAGCCGAAGCTCTGTTAAGCTTTTAACGCTACCGGTCCTGGTGAAGTTCCCTCAGAAGCTGGTCAGGTTAGCCTGCTGTCTGCGCTGCTGAAATAATGTGGCGGAAATGATAGCCGAGCCCAACGCAGCCGGTAACCTTCCCAGCCAAAAGTAAGACCTGGCGCCGGTTGTCTATCGAATTGGTTGGTAAATGAGGGCGCTGTCCCTGGAATTTGTGCCCGGTGGGTAGTGGGGCCAGTCCACAGCGTGTCGTTTTGGGTGGCAGGGAAGTAAAAAGGGATTTGCTATGCACTATGTCTTGTTACTAATGTCTCCGTTTTATTCCCTTTTATGTATTGTTCAGCATCTTCTTAATATAGTGTTTTATGCTGATTGACAGGGACCTTGGCCTTACAAGCTTTTCTGTGCCTTGTTCACTACAGTGCAAATGAACCTACTTTGAAAAAAATCAATGGGCAGATTCATAGTCAGTGCAGGTGTTCACTTCAGTGGTGAATTTGGGGATGCTGAGGGGGGAGAGTGCTAAGTAATCGATAATCTCCCTGTTGGCATTGAAGGGGGCATTGCTTCTCTATAGCTGTTTTTATCAGGGATACGTCAAGTCTTCTCCCTTTCGTAATGTATTTTTTCGGTCATCAGTTGAGATGATTGATAAACCAAAGGTATTCATATCATTGCTTGCAGAATGGTATTGAAGTTCTACTTCTACTAGAGCAGATATAAATAAATAAAAGGTAAAGGTAAGACATTTGGGCATATCTTGTCTAGTTTCAAAGAGTGAAACTTCTTAGATGTCCAGTGTTGCATGCTTTGAACTCATTGCAGCCCAATCTTTGCTGATCCTGTCAGCTTCTGAGCAAGTCTGCTCCAGGTCTTTTGCTTCATTAAGCTCTAAAGAAAGCCGAGGGATGTATTCCTCATAGTCTGTGATGACAATTAATATAGGTTCCCATATATCCTTTCCAGTATGTTTCCTCTGAAGCCAGCCTCTTAGTTCCAGAAGTGCTAGGAAGGCACCTGGCAATCGTTTAGCTGAGCTTCTTATGTTGCTTCTAAAAGATGAAGCAGTTGTATTGAAATTTAATTTTAAAAATCTGCAGGTAGGATTCTTCCAGTAATGTTAGTTAATTGTTCCTTTTACACAGCTAAAGGAATACGTTATCTCTTTGTTAAAGAGGTAGCTTTCTTTTTAAGTGTGCTTTTTAAATCTGCTCTAAAAGTTTATTAAGATGAGAAAACTGAATTCAGAAATTCTCACAATAGTATTGTGTTTGGGGACTAGACGAAGGACTTTGCTTCCTTCCTACTTCAAGTGCTTTTATCTCATCAGTAATACTTCAAGTGCTAGTGAAAGGACCATACTGTGGCAGGAATGCGAGGTAAAAATGAGTCTATGAGGTGTATGTAACAGGGTATAAAGGTGAAAATTAGGATGAGATATGAATGGAATTCTGCCTATGCTTTCTTGCTGATTGCTGATGGAAATGAAGTAAATGGCTGAGAACTGTTTCTTACTAGTGCACGAGGCAGTGAATGTAGGTATGCAAAAATGCTCAGTATCGTGTAGACTAACAGAGGGGAGCAAAAAAAACCCCAAACCTAGTTCAAAATTTGTCAAACCTACTGTTGCACTCCTGTAGTTGAAAAGGTGTTAAATGGAGTTATGTGTAAGGATCACTGCAGAAGTGATCACGTCATCCTCAACTAGGTACAGTGGTTCCTATTTTGCTTAAGAAGATAAGGGGATGTCTTAATTCTTTTAACGGTTCCTTCAACAGAAACTTAGTTGTGCAAATAAAAACTTCATTAAAATCTCATTTAATTTCTAAGCGGTTTCATGGGGTTCAGTTTTGAGGCTTTGGTCTAGTTCCTGCAAATGTTTAAGTACCTGCGTTATGAATAGCCTTACTGGAAAAATCAGTATTAAAAGGAAAAAAAAAAGAAGAGAAAGGAGAAACATGAGTATTGATAGTATCTGGATTTAAAAAATCTCCACTTCTGTGTAGGTTGTTTGTTGTAGCACGGTTCTTTGCCATGTGCTGTCGTGCACTGATAACCAAAACAATTCAGAGATGAAATGGATTTTTAGTATTAGTATTTAGTGCTTAGTTACATTTATTGAGTGTTTAAGACAGATGTTTAGTGCACGTGTGAAAGTTACTCTAATTGGTTTCATCACAGAGATGTTGTTTTACTTGGCTTTGTAAGCCCAACATGAGGAAGCTGTAGATCAACGGTCTTCTCATTCTTGCAGGTCTTGCTGAGCTTTGGTAAGGCATTCATTTACTTTGTTGAGCCCCTTTTGCTACAGGTACATTTTGCCTGGCCTAAGCTGACTAAGTAGCACGGGACCAGTAGATACCATCTGTAGTGCCGTCCTTCAGGATGTTCTTGGGAAAGAGATGCATGAGTTAAAGCTTCAAAGAAGTATATTCTAGACTGAGATAGTAAAAGCAGTATGTGATCAGACAAGTACTTGACTGAACTGTCCTGCAGCAGTTCTGATTTTTTCATTATTTAAATGTTTTAATTCAAGTTGGACTCAATTATAGTTGCTGTAATCAAATGCAATGCATTTATTTTCATTATGGGACGGAGTAAGTTGCTAAATAGTACATGCAAACAATTCAGGAAAATTGTTTGAGAGTGTGTTGAGTGTTATGTTGAGGTATGATGCAGAAACAGGTGATGTGTTACCACGATGTTGGCTGGCATCTGAGTTGTAGTTCTAGTGAAACAGTGCAAGTAGGAACATGCTAGTCCAGCCCCATAATGTTGCATTCTGCTTTGAAATCAAGAGTGAAAGGATTTCATCACATAGGAGAAGCAGCTCCTTGACAAACACGTTTGGATTCTTTTTGTTTATTTGTGGTCTGTAGAAGAATCTGGGAAGAGCTAGCATCAGAGAAACTGGCATCAGAAAAGCGGTACATATTGCTATCTCTTGCTGCTTGTTCTTTTCAACTAGGAAGCCTCTGGTGGTGCTCGAGATACTTAACCTCTGTGGCTTGCAGTTACAAATCAAAGAAAACATCTGAAAACTTTTGCAAACTATTGCTTATAGCATGCTGACTGAGTTGTGAACTATAGTTCATCCCTCTCTTTTCTATAACATGCAGAAGTCCAGACAGCTGATGTAAGGATTGGCTCATCCTGAATTCTTTTCTTGACTTCCATCTGTCAAACACTGTGGCATGTTTTGAACTTTTCTATGACAAGCCGTTCATTGAATTTAACTTTCACGGGACCTTTCTCTGTAGGGAAGTTAAGCATTTGCATAGTTGTATTTAGAAATTTGATATATTTTGATAGAATTCTATATTTATATAGAATTTTTATAGGAGTCTCTGGAAGCCTAATTCTACATCGCTTATGCTGAAGTGTCCCAATAGATTCAAAAAGTAAACAGAGATGTGTTTAAATAAAAACTTCTGTCTGCTCTCGTTAATGAAGTAACATCAGGACCTTGGTCCTGCAGTTGACACTATTCAGCCTCAGGACTTGCTTTGCAGAGGCAGTGTCTGACTGAAACAGTCTTGGGAAGAACAACAACAACAGCGCTTACCTGGCATTGATAAACCTAGCTGGAGTCGAGCTGGCTCTGCATCCATAGCCCAGTTAATTCTCCATCTGGGCTAGCCAACACTGGATATTGGAGAGTTGACTATATCTGACAGTGTAATACACTGTTTTTTTCTTTGTAAAGTGGTCACTTGTGTTAGTACACTCTCTTGTTGCAGCAGTATCATGAAAATGAACGTAACTGTACACTCTCATATTTACTTTCTTTTTGTGCCTTCTTATAGCAAAAGTCAACTGGCTTCATGTCCTGGCCCCAGTAGTTTAAAAGGAGGCCATAGCAGCCAGCTACCAAATACTGGACCTGCTGCACAAGTGGGATCCAGCTCGTCTGCTCAAACATGACCTTTGGCAAAGCATATTGTTAGCATTGGGAATGACGAAAAGTGGCATGATTTCATTGCAGATAAATGTATGGCTTCAGATCTCCCAGAAGGTGCATCTTTCTTTATAAAATTATTCCTCCATCATATTAGCAATGACCTGCAAATGAAATTTCTTATGTGTCTTTTTTCTTCAGCATGTTTTGTAGACAAAGTAAAACAGTTTCTTCCTCTCATTTTAAATTGTAGACCCATCAAATGTTATTACCTTGTTTTGTTTAGAGCACTCACGAAGTGAATGCATACTTGTGTTATTGATTCATGGTGCAAACCTCTTAAGTCAACAAAGGCTGCCTTAAGTCAACATCAGCTTTCTGTTTCATTTACTTACTTTCTACTTCCTTGATATCTTTGGTAGTTTTGTTAGTTTTCTAATTATCTGTGTATCTTACAGGAAAGCCAATAGTTTGAAAAAGGCCCCAAATTTCTATTGTACTTTTAAAGTTAGCTGCTTGGTTTTTAGTAACAAAGTAACATAACTTCCAAACGATTCATTAAAAATATTAAAATACATATATGTGCTTTTATTTTCTTCTGTTGTTTGTACTGAAGTGTGTAGTTCTGTGTTCTCACTGCTAACACCTTCAACGTGTTCGTTATGCTTCAGAGAGAATGCTGTCCGTGACGAGACTGTGCCTGAGTCTGCTGTGCAGAACGGCAGCTGTGTGAGAAATGGCAACCCGAAAACACCAGTAAGTTGACTTTTTTTTTATTTTAAATTTTTTTTATTATGGAATTTATTTTCTGTCTCATTCAGTTGTTACAAAATTGAGTATTATGTAAAGCAATCACAATACAGTGCATCTGAAATCTAGTGACTGGATACAGCTTGACCCCCAAATTCCATTGGCATCAGAGCCTTAATGCTGGCTTTTGAACAGTCAGTTCATTTCAGTGTGTGTTGTTCCTTAGCTGTGCATTGTGTGCAGCTGATGTTAATTTGCAGGTTGTGTGTTTACCCTGTGAGAGAAAAGATGTAGAAGAGCTTCTGTGCTTGCTGTTTATTCTTCAGAAATTACATCTGCCACTGAAAAATGCCTTCCGGGTAGTACACAACTGTTCAGAAGCTTCTTTCCTGTTATACCTTCCTATGCTTATGACTCATTGTTGAGAAAAAATTCGAACTGGTAAAGCCTTTCTTTCATCCCCTTCTAGTATGGTTGTGTTTGATAAGGCTTTATCAGTGTCCTTGAAGCTTAAAAGTTAGCACCCTGGGGAAATCATTACCATGAGAGTAAAATAAGCTTGTTATTAGGGCATAATTCATGTATCTATGAGTGGCTGTTACCTGTTGCGTTTTCTCACATACTTTCTTGGCTTGACTCATTTCAGAGAGAGAAACGGAAGGTCCGAGAACAGTGTGAAAACATAAGGAGAAATTCTTCCAGTAGCAGAAGAGTGAGCCAGCTGCAGAATGGCGAAGTGGTTGAGGCAGTTACATTGTTTGAAGTGGTTAGCATGGGGAAGCGGGCCATGCAGGTATTTCCAGCTCTGAATTCTGAGAGGAGTTGGTGGAGGGAAGATGGATAAACAGTGGTCATTTCAGTTATTTATACTCTGGAGCATTGAAATTTTGTTCTGTTCTGGCACAGGTGGGGAAGAAACATGTTTGATTGGAAAACTGTTAATGAGCATGGCTCTTGAAAAGAATACATCTTCAAGAAATTAGTGAAAAAGTAGCTGTCAGATATTTAAAAAGAGGAAGGAAATATGTACCTAAAGCAGTCTTCCTAAAGCAATGTCTGAACATACGAAAAGAGAATTATTTTAAAAAATACGGGAAAGGTTCATCAGTAGAAAATTTCGGTTATTCAGGATTCTGAAAATCAGGCCATTTTTTTTTCTGGGAGCTTGCCTTTTGGTATTTTTCTTTTACCTCCATTGCAATGCAGTTTGACAGCAGTTTGCATAATAGTCGGGTTCCCTGTGCATCTATATAGTTAGCAACTTTCTTCAGCGTGAGGAAGCCCACCTCCCCATACTCTGTGCTTATGTGTATATTATGTTTGTATGTGTGTATGAAGGACTAAAATCTGGAGCCCCAAATATTTTTATACAGGGTTGTATGTATGTCTCCAGTATGTAGTGTCTGTAAGCAAAGTGTGTGTGTGCACACATGGAAAGTACGTTTATATTTTGGATGCAAGACCTTAGTTTTTCCAAGATGTTTGTGTGGGTGGACTTTTGCCAAGCTACAGCTGTGTTAACTTCAGTAGAGCTCTCTGAAGAGCTCAGCTTCTGCTGTGCAAAACATGATGTGAAGGTCTTGGAAAGGCAACAGCTTGAGTCCAGGCTGCTGCTGCTAGAATTCATTAGACCTGTGTGGCACCACAGGTGGGCTGAAGCCTGGATGGCTTGTCCCAGTAGGCCTGTGTCACATACAGGCTGTAGGCTGTACTGCCCTAGAAATGAAATTTGGAGTTGTTTTTTAGTTAAGTGTAGTACGTGAACTGTTTCAGCCTTCGGCACAAACCAGGTGCTAGAGAAGAAGAGGAGAACTCCCAGGGACAATTGCTAATATAAGTTTAATATTAATTATTAGATGGTGCAGAGATTAAATGTCAGTCTTTTTTTTTTGTGTGTGTGGGTTTTTTTGTTTTTTAAATGAAACTGTTACCTCAGTGCTGGCAAGAAATCGGGAGGACGATGTTTTGGTTTTTGTATGTTTAAATTTAGTAAAGCTGTGGTTATTTTGCCTGTTAACAGCAAGCAAAGCATCTGTGAATGGCAACATTGCCTAGAGTAGAACTTGTGGATGAGCAGTTCAAGACTTCATTTTGCCCCAGAAGGAGTCTTTTGCATGTACGATTAAAAATGGAAGAAAATGGCGTGGAGTTTTTTCTCATTTTTATAATTTAATGGAGATGGAACAATGTTAGTTTGTGTCTTTTATGGATGTCCTCAGTGGAGTGCAGCATGCTGTGTTTAGCTCCTGACTAATGAGTTTCTTTAATCTGTTCTAGTCTGTAGTAGATGACTGGGTTGAAGCTTATAAGCAAGACAGGAATGTGGCGCTTCTAGATCTGATCAACTTCTTCATTCAGTGCTCAGGCTGTCAAGGTAATTTACCCTCTTAGTAGCCCTTTCTATTGTCTGTGGGTGAGACTAGTCTGAAGCGTGCTTTCTAAAATGGAATATTTCTCTCCAGTAAATCACGTACTTATAATCTGTACTGTTTGTTAAGACAAACTCTAGATGGGCAGGACTAATAGCAAAGAATGTTGCTGGTGAAATTCTTTGACTCTATGTGTACAGCGTACCAGCTCTGAGTTGTATTTGAACGTGGTTTGCAAGGTCAGGTTTCTGAAGTGGCACATCACATTGCTTTGCAGAATCCCCATGTAGGGAAGATGGTTTTGATGACCGTTCTAATTAAAATCCAGTGTTTCAGTTGCCGTTTGTTTTGTAATTTCCTGGTATCTTTTGTTTTGCTAGTATCTTTGAAAATAAAAAACTAGCAAATTAAGCTCCCTGCTTTGGTAGCTAGAAAAGCAATCTCTTGCCTCATTGTGGCTACTCTTACCAGAGGGTTGTGAAGCTGTCTATTTCGTAACAAACATTGAGACACAGTGACTTCTGGGGACAGTTTGCTAGTGAAATGCTTCAGGATGGCAAGTAAGAGTTTTAAGAAGACTATTCTGTTAGTTTGAAACTTCTGAGTGCATTTAAGCAGCTAGAATGTAACTCTTACACTTCAATCTTTTTCTAGGTCTTCGACTAACATGGCTTTATGGGAAATGTTTTGGGCTCTTTGACTAGCAGTAGGCAAAATTTTAGTAAATCCTTGAAGTAAATGAATGGTCAGAGAAAATAGCCATGCCAGACAGCACGGGGCAGATTTCTTGAAATATGAATTTCAGTTTTGGTATTTCATTATAGTATTTTCTACTATAAATGTATTTCTGTGTCTCCCTATGTTTATGTTGCCTGTGCCAGTGTAAACAGAGGTAAACCAGCTTGAGTCCCCCTTTCTTGGTGTTTCTAAATTTAAAATAAAGTCCTTACTGTGGTTTGTACTTGATAATATAGTTGTCAGTAATTCTTCTTTTTAAAACATTACTTTCCTAGGCATGGTAACAGCAGAGATGTTTCAAAGCTTGCACAAGAAGGATGTCATGCGAAAAATGACAGAGACCTTTGATGAGGTAGGCACAGCTTTGACTTTGCATGCCTTTTTTGTAAAACAATAGGCTTTACCTTAATAGCCAACCTGGCCAGAGTTCCTGCTGCTTATCAGGAGCTGTGTCCCACTTCCTTCCTTTAGGAAAATAATCCTAAGATTATTTTCCTATAGATTTCACAAGAGAAATTTGGTGTTGTAATGACCCATTTTAGCAGCAGCAGGATATTTTTTTTTGTAATTCACTTTTATTTTCAGACTTTTATTAGGGCTATCTAACTGCAGTCTTCCTGAATCTGGCTTTCTTTTAGGAGTTCTTTTGATAGTGACTTCATAGGGGTAAATATAACCCAGCATTGCAGAAGGTAAATGATTCCTTTGGTATTTGGTTGCTAGATCCTTTTAAAAATGCTATTGTGGACTACTGATAAGCTAATTCAAAGATATTTCTAGCTGATATTTTTATTTGAATCTTTTCCTTCTGTTTTACTGACAATATGAATTTTTTATAACTATATTATGTTACATGAAAGAAGAAAAATGCATTTCTGTGTTTTCATTGTCAAAGCATTAGTGAATATCCCAGTTCTTGAAGATTGTTAAGAAAAATGCATAGCTTACAATACTGTTTCTCTGTTTGACTGCTCCTTGGCTAATTATGCCAACATCAAGTTTTCTGCAGTGCCCTCACAGTTGCTTCTGTGCTTTTTTTTCTGTATTTGCCACCTCTGAATTGATTTGTTAAGCAGCAGCCATCAGCCTCGCTTTAACTGAGCATCTCTCAAAGACCAGCTGCTGTAGAAATTCCCACAGAGGTTGAATTTGCCAACATGGTTTTCTTCATTTTAGAAGTGTAGTAGCGCTTGGGCTAATTTTTGACAGAACTGATCCGATATGTGTCTGGCCATATGAATTAGTAATCTGGCATTTCATTCCCAGCTAAATTAGCCCTGAATAGCACTCATGATAGGGTAGGCACTCTGGAAGGTACGAAGGTGTAGTTATCAGCCCGGATGTATTACAGCTCTGTAACCTTTTCACCTGTCCTGGAGGACAAAAAAAAAGGTTCTACAGTTGCCTTAGAAGCTGTATTCTGCATGCCATAAAAACAAAGTAACTTTGTTTTTGGGGCAGTATTTTGACATGCTACTCTAGTGAAGGATTTTACTGATGGAAGGAAGTGATAATCCCTGTGTTAGATACTCTGTGTCTCTGGCTTTTTTTTTCTTTTTTCTTTAATTCTAAAGCCAGTGAATTCTGAAATTCTTTGTCTGTTTTTAGATAAACTGACTCTAAAAAAACCTCCTAAAATGATTTATACAGAATTAAGTATTTTTAAAGACAGTATCTGTCAGCTTGTTTAATTTACTCTTGATATGTTATTAGTATTAACCCAGCATTAATATAGGAAAAAAAAAATGTCTGAAGCAACCATTTTTGTTAACCATGGTTATTAGGTGATTGAAAACAGCTTGAGGATTAAATCAATTTCTTTTAAAGCAGAACTATGATAAGAGCAAGAGCAAAGTAGTTTGTTATTTTCAAATGAGTTGTTTCCTCTTTGTATTTGTGTTTCTTTTCGCATGTAGTTCTCTTTCATCTTTTTCATAAATAAGTTGGAAATGTAACTTAATCACTAAGTTAGTTGAGAACTAGTGCCATATAGGACTACTGTGATTTTGAAAATACTTTTTGAAAACAAATTATAATGGTAGTGAAAGTAGTAATGAGAGTGGAGAATATTACCAGATATCTGCCTGAGTACCTCATCTTGCCTTTTGTCTTATATTGTTTGTTTATAGCATTCGGAGGATTGGAAAACTAAAGGTTTTTCTGTAGTTCTTCAGTCTTGATCATTTCAGTGATTTAACCATTGCTTTACTCTTTGATTAATGAATTGCAACGCTATATCCATGTACCAATGCTTCCTCCCAAAATTCTCACTAGTGTTAGTGGGAAATGCTAGTGGAGTTGAGCCTGGCAAGAAATGTGAAGGGCAATGAGAAAAGATTCTACAAATATATCAATAACAAAAGGAAGGTCAAGGAAAACATGGTCCCACTGCTAAATGGGGCAGGGGCCCTGGTGACAAAGGACACAGAAGAGCCTGAGGTACTCAATGCCTTCTTTGCCTCTGCCTTTACTGGAAAGACTGACTTTCAGAAATACCAGATCTCTGGGACCAGAGGGAAAGTGTGGAGCAAAGACTACTTACCCTGCATGGAGGAGGATCAGGCTGGGGAACACTTAAATAGACTGAACATACATGAGACCATGTAGTCTCACAGAATGCACCCAGGAGTGCTGAGGGAGCTGGCTGATGTCGTTGCGAGGCCAAATCTTAATACATGGTTTGCTGTATCAATATAACAATCATAATCTAGACTTGCAAAACATAAAAAAGAATACGAGTCACTCGCTCAATCCTCGGACGAGATGACAGTGGAGGCATCCCTGGCCGCAGGGGTGTCCCGGGTCTCACTGTCCATCAGCAGCTCAGGTCCAAGTTCCCCACTTAGACCTTGGAACCGCTTGATTTTATGGACAGTGCTCTGTGTGCTGTTATGCTTCCCTGTTCTGTGATGGGGTCATCACCACCACCTGGCTGTCCGGGTGCCTGGGACCTTCAAGGCCAGTAAGGAAGGGAATAATCGGCCTGGCGCCCAGGAACCTTGAGGCTGGTAGGATGGGAAAGAAATCTGTTTGGTTTGTCTGCTTGGTTCACAGGACCTTCAGGGCCTGATAAATGAGGGAAAGGGTACGAATATGTGACCTTCTTGGTCACAGAGAATGGCTGCTTGCCTCATAAAATGGCGTTAGTTATGCTAACCACATTACCAGGGGTTGGGAGCAGGGGGTACCGGTCACATGTGGCACTGTGCAGCCTGCTCTGGCTGACCCCGCTTGAGGGGATGGGGTTGGATTAGAATAGAATAGACTAGACTATTTCAGTTGGAAGGCACCTACAATGATCATCTAGTCCAACTGCCTGACCAATTCAGGGCTGACCAAAAGTTAAAGCATGTTGTTAAGGGCATTGTCCCAATGCCTCTGAAACACTGACAGGCTTGGGGCGTTGACCACATCTCTAGGCAGCCTGTTCCAGTGTTTGACCACCCTCTTGGTAAAGAAATGCCTCCTAATGTCCAGTCTGAACCTCCCCTGGCACAGCTTTGAACCATTAGATGATCTCAAACAGTCCTTCCCAACTTCAGTCTTTCTGTGATTCTGTGAAAACTTGTACGGGCATTGGAAGCAGAAAATGGCTTTAATATAGTAATTCAGAGGCGTTTATTTCCTCTTTGTGGGCCACAGTATTCCTCAGTGGAGAGATAGGCTTGTCTTTAGGACCACTGCTTTTTGTTTTCCCTCTTTCTTGAACTGTTCTGTTTCTCTTCCACTTTCTTCCTGTATGTGGCGTTTTATTTCTTGCAGTGCTGCTTTGTTCTTTTGTAGGTTTCTTTCCCTTTCCCATTTTGTTGCTGAAATGTTTAGCAGTGGAAGAGCTAAGTTTGATGCATTACTGTACAGCGAGATGGGGATAGGAATACTTGTTGGGCTTCACTGAGCCTAATGAAGAACTGTAGATTTCATGCCTTTTGTCTTGGAATAATTGCAGAGTTGAGGAAACATCTCTGAATCAAGTCACACTAGTGCTGAAAACATTTCTCTCTAATTTGAAAAGCTCAGAATGGTTTTCTAGAGTTTAGATGTTTTACAGTACCTAGTTACTAAATGTTGGAAAGGGATATATGCTTAGACTTGCTGGGGAGGCATATGTTAGAATTAATAATGAGGATTATACCTTGTATATGTTTGCTTATAAATTTTAAAAACAAGTTGTCTCTTACTTGTAGCCAGAAGACCCAGGTTTTATGTAAAAGTGTGTTTTTCTTCTATCATTGGTTATAAATAAAAAATAACGAGATGAGAAGGGGTAAGATTTTGTGTAATGCGTTGGATTGTATGAGCCACATGTAATACAAATTGTCTTAAGTTTTAATAGCCTTTTAAATATGATGCACGGTTTGTGATATTTTTGTCTTTATGAATTAACTGTGCCGTTTCATCCAAAAGCTTTTAAAATTTTGTCTCATGCATCACAGGAAACTGGGTTGCAGTACAAGAAATTCATGGCCTATCCTTGGATCCTGACAGTTACTTGGCCGGTGGACATGGTAAGGTTCTTTTGTAGTTCTCTGCAACTGTAGTGTAGCATTTTCTGTGGCTGTATTTCCTGTTTCTAGTGTAGGCGAATACATCAGAACTAGTCATCTTAAACTGCACGTTAGTGAATGCAGATAATCGTGCACTTCTGAGGTCTGCCTCATCTGGTCTGTTTTAGACTTCTGGTTTGGATGAATTGCACTCACGCTTTCGAAGTGCCTGTTTCTTGCTAGTGATGTCAAAGGAAGGTGAAGGTGACTTGCCGAGTTGGATGTGATGAATTGCTCCTACAGCATTTTGAACAGAGTGGTGTATGTCAAGTTGCAGTGGTACTCAAGAGCGTTCCCCACCCCTTCCAGCAAGCTCTGCACACACATGTATGCACATGGAGGTTTTGGCAGACGGATTTGTTCAAAGGCTTGTTTCATCAAAACATGCTCTTGCAAACATTAATGTTTGATTGGAAGAATATTTTGAGAACAGAAACAGCTTTTCTGTAATGCCTCTTCCCATACACCACTTGCAGCGTTGTGGGGAATTCATCTTAACTCATTGTTGGCACTTCACTTTCACTTTCCTCTCTTTCCATAGATTCTGTATGAAAGAAAGTAACATTTTCAGGATGAGTCAAAGCAGGAACCACAGTTGAGTGATTTGAATGGTTCTCTGGAAGAATCTGTGTTAGGCACCTAATCTGACTTGGTTTCTGGAAGTAGAATTGCTTCTTTTTACTGGGTATGGAGGGAATCTAAGGGAATTCCGATTTAGGTGCCTAAATTTAGGTGGTGTGCCCATTGTGCTGTCTGTATGTTTACAGTATGCATATTACCATTAAACAGTATCCCAGTGTGATATACATGGGCAGTAGAAATGCTTTTAAAAAGTGAGATGTCTTCATGTATTTGTGCTGCTTTTCAGATTGAGGAGTAAGCTACTGTGATCAAGTAGGTACTTCCTGAAGTTGTAGGTTGTCTTTCTACTGTCTGTGTCATGATCAAGGAGCATTTAATGGGGCCTGCTGGGGACTTCCTTTTCTGTCTTGGTACTTGCTACTACCGTTAGGCTCTGAACTGACTCTTGCAACCTGGTCAGGAACGCATCCCACATTCCAAATTTCCAATGCACTTTGGGTTGCAGGCATCCCTGAGATCGGTCTGTGTTCGTGTTTATTTTTCAAGAAAGCAGTGGATCCTGTGCTTTGGAAACAAAGTCACAAGAGAATAGCATAACATGTGCTTTGTACGTACAGAAGGTTATTCTGGGTGTGAAGCTGCAGGTTAGAATATGTCTGAGAAGGTGTGTGACCAGCTAAGTAGTAGCCTGCCTTCAGGATGATGTTTTCCATAGTGAGTGAAGTTTTGGAATTCCCTGGCTCCGTTCACACCTGGAAACTATCAGGATGCAAATTAATATTCAGAGCCATTCCTGGGATCTGTGAGGTGCAAATGAAACAAATGTTCACACTGCCTGAGGCTGGCGTCTACAAGGTCTTCCTAGTGTGCCCTTCCCATGAGGGGCACCATTTTGTGTGAGAAGTCATTCAAACCGCCATCTATCTGCTTTCTTCCTGGCAGTATCACCTGTACTGTGAACACTCTCGTGGCTTTATTGTAACTTGCTTTTTGCATAATGTCAAAGGTACTGCCTACTTACTGTTTCTGTGGAGTTTTTTGGAGACTTAGGTGCTGGTGGTATAGGTGAGTGACTCAGTTTTTGTCATTAAGCTGTAGCCTGATAAACTCCTTAAGCTGGCAGTGCTGCTGAGGAAAACAGTCCCATCCTGTCCCACACTGCAGTTGTTTATTTTCACTTCCCCGGTGTCAGATCTTTTGTTTAAGACACTTGCGTAATTGCATGCTGAACCATCTTGGGGAACTGATGCCACTGAAAAACAATTTGGCAAAGTAGCTGTTCTTTTTCAGTCACTTCAGTTTCCTCCTGGATTTTACCATGCACTTGCAGGAACAGGAAGGATGGGGAAGTGGGGAAGCACTACAACATGCGAGGAAGTAGAAGAGGCCAGGAGTGCTCATGGTTTATGCCAGTGAAAGTTATTTAAGGTGCTGTGGCTTCACATGCCATCTCCCACCTGTCCCTTCACAGCTCCCTCACATCCATTGCTTTCAGATGTGAACTGTCATGACAGTGTAGGGCTAATGAGGCTAGTTTGTGTCTGTGCTTGCTTGTAACCTAGTTGCATGTCCCTACTTTGGAGTAATAATCATGAGCGAAGTTATAGGGGGCCTGAGGTGAAGCTGACTGTCAGCAAAACTCTCTCTGATGTTCAGTGGGAGAGATGTAAATGGTATGCACAAACAAAACTAATTATTGTGTTTTCTCTTGACTTTTCTTTCTTGAGCAGGACAATGAAGACTACCCACTGATCAGAACAGGACCCTACTGGAAGAAGTTCAAGGCCAATTTCTGTGAATTTATCGCAGTGCTTGTCCAACAGTGCCAGTGCAGCATCCTGTATGATAGCTATTTGATGGATACTATCATCTCGCTGCTTACAGGCTTAGCGGACTCCATGGTCAGAGCATTTAGACACACAAGCACTTTGGCAGGTAAAATAACTCACAGAGTTGCTGTAGACCGTGAATTTTGTTGACTTGTGTACAAACAAAACCGCTCAAAATTGAAAAGCTCTCTTTACTGGAGCAGTTGTTCTCTTATGCATTGACAGTGCCTTCCTCGTAATGTATGTTACTGTAATATAAATAATTTGTTCCCATATGTATCTGAATGGAATTTGGATACTTTAGATATCATAGATCTAGACTGTTCTTTCTTTCTAAAGAAAATTTCTTTAATGTCTGACATGACTAACTTTAGAATTATGCTGTGTTCTGATTCTTTTTTTTTTCCAGTAACTGATTTTTCACAGTCAGTTTTCTATTTTGTTGTTTTCATCTCTCCACTAATTAATGTGACGAGGCTGCATTAAATGCTTCACCTATAAAAAAGCTTAACCTTTGGAGAGCTGCTATTCTTGTGGTACCTGTTCTAAAAAGAACGTTGCTTGTCACACACTTTTGTTTTATGCAGCATGATGATACTAAAGCTATTATTTTTTTTTTTTTTCTAAAGCCAGTAAATACCCTCTCTGCCATGCAAAGAACACTTAAAGTATAATTTATTCTAAAGTACACTGTTGGCTTTGAAGGCTCAAAAGAACCACTTGAAATCTATGCAAACCATCTAGTGGTCCTTAGAGGAATACGAACTTTTGTCAATTCAAGTAAAATACTAAGATTCCCAGCCTTTTATGGGCCAGCTTCACCATATTTTTTTTTCCTTTTTGTTACTGAAAATCACCTGTTCCACAACTCTAGATTCTTTTGCAGAAAAATCAAAATTACATAAACTGAGAACAGAGTTGTGCAGTAAATGGTTTCTTTGACTAGAACTCTGGCGAAAAGTTGTAAATCACCAGTAATATCACTAAATTTTCTGGTTTTGATCATTGTCTGCCTTTAAAATAAATACTGTATTTTAAACCAAATTACTATGATCTAGTAGTGTTCGTATTTTGGGTGATAAACTGGATTTGGCTAACCATATCCTTTTTGTGGTAAAGTGGTGAATATATTTATGCTACATATCTCTGAGCTAAGCTAAATATGTCTGGTTTGTTTCCTTTTTAGCAATGAAACTTCTGACAGCAGTTGTAAGCGTACATCTGAACCTTGATGTCAACAAGCACAACGCTCAAAGATTGTATGAGGTGGAGAAGAAGAGGATAAGTGGCAAGAGGACCAATTACAGACTTGACCAGCTAGAGAGAAAAAGGAAAGAGGTTAGGCAGGTGTCTTGTATGGGAGATGGATGAAGATGTAAAAAGAGGGATTGCTGACAGCTTGCTTTTGGGTTACTGCAGTTCTTTGAGGTTTATATGTTTGTCTAATGCATGGTGCAGAGCACTTGTGACTGGCTAGATTAAGTGGTACAAAAATGACTAAGGTAATAACTGCCCTATACTGTTAACTTGTGATGTCTGTCCTACTAATTGCTTCTCTAAATTGGCATCATTAGCCCTTGATCTCTACACAAATATGGATTTACACACACGTGTAATTGTGTTAGTAGCTCTGGTGTTGTGGGAGTGCAGTTTTGCATATGTTTATACAAATTATAAGCCAAAATGTTAGTTCTTGAACTGAATTTCAATGAATGGAAAAGGACACAGGATAGCTGCCATCTCTGTATAAGTCATGCATTGTAAAAATTGTCATAACTTCAGGTATGGCCTGTATCTTTCTTGCTGTGCAGTTTCTGTCTTTTCTTCCCGGCTCAGCCAGACAGCTCCTTATCAATTCCCAGAGACAGGCCTGTAACTGTAAGAAATAATTTTGGCTTGAGGGTGGAGGTGACTTGATGTATGAACATCAAGCATAGTTCCTTCTCTCCTGACCTTGGAATCGGTTACCTCTGTTCTGACCTTTGGATGCCCTTGGACTTCTCTGTTATAGAAACAACCCCTTTTTCTGTGGGAATAAGTGTTTGGGTGATACGGGGGTTTTTAGTATCATCATAAGTCTGGTCTTATGGGAAAAACGAAGGAAATGTGTGTGTTGGGGGGGAAAAACCAAACTTGTCGCCCTTCCTGATGCTGTTGATGAGAGAATGTTTTTTATTAAGTGACTTAGGTTTCCAGAAGTTCAAAATTAGATTTTCAGGGCTCATTGTGGAATAGGTGCATTTTGAAAATTCCCTTGTCTGCCTTTCTTCCATTGCTGTTTAAATACATAAAAAGAGAATTTGGACCTACATGTGAAGATTGCTTAATAGTTGTGCTGTATCTTTCTGTGTATTGATAGCTCAAGACTTACTCTATCCAACGTACTATGTGCTGTACCTTGTTACCCAGGCTAGCAGTTGGTATCTGATAAATCTTTTATCAGGACGTAGCTACAAAAAGGCCAATTGCTAGTGTAGATATAGACCACTCATTTTTTGTTGGTACTATGTGTAAGCGCTAGCGATTTGCACCACAGTGGTATTGTAAGTACACTGACGCAAATTTTTCATGTGTAGTGAGTTGTGGGACCAATATTAGCATTCAGTTCTCTTTGTATTTCAGTATGAGCAGAAGCTTCTAGAGATACAGAACATGATGAATGCTATTTTCAAAGGGACGTTTCTAAACCGTTACCGGTAAGAATAAAAATAAAGCTGTGATGTGTATCTGCATTCCCAAAACCTCTTGCTCAGATTGTCCAGATACCAGAATCAAGTAAAACATCCTAGAGGCACTGATGGTGTCAAGGAAAAGGTAGCAGTTAATTGTTTTAAAAGAATTTGGGCTTACAAAAGGACCTCTCAAGTATGTTTCTTGAGTTCTTCCTGCTGGCTATAGAGCAGTGCATTTGTGATTGAGAAGATATCCAGCATTACGAAATAATTATTGTATCAAATTGTAGCTAAAAGTGGCCTAATTGTTTATTGAAGACTAACTTAGAGCATTAATATGAAGGTGTTTTCAATACTTTGGATTATACATGCTTCTGCAATTCCAGAAAATAAAAATATTGCAAATAATACAATTAATATATTACACATTTTTAATGTATTAATATTACAATTTTATAATTTCACAGTGATGTAATCCCTGAGATCCGAGCAACTTGCATTGAAGAAATTGGCAGCTGGATTAAAACATACCCAGATGCTTTTTTAAATGATAGCTACTTAAAATACATTGGGTGGATGCTGTATGATAAGGTAAAGTTTTAATTTTTCTTACTGGGAGCAGTAGATGGGATTTTCTGATTTTCCACCCCCCCCTCCCCTAAAGAATCCTAATGTTTAAATTCCTGAGAGTAGATATTTAAGACTGTGATGGTACAGAGAAGAATTTACTTTCTTCCCCATTTCAGGTTCTATTTTTAAAGCTGTTGTAGCACGAAATAACAGAGAACACTTTTTCCAGTTCTGTAGCAGTGTGTGTCCCTGTGTGTGCAGTTATTGTTATATGTTACTGAATTGGGAACTATTACTAAATTGTAAAATGGCCTATATCCTTTGAGCACATGCAGTGCTAAACGTTGACTAAAAGTCTGCTTTTAGTTTTGATGACTACATTTAAAATTTTGTTTTATTTTATAAGAATGAGCAAATAAATGTTACCTATAGGAAAATAGTCTTAAATATTGCATTTCTCATTTGGAATTAAATGGATATAGAAAATATTTACAGAAAGTCCAGTCATTTTCTAAAGGGTTTTCTCCTTTTCCTTATAGTAAGTTTGTTTTTCCTTTTTGAGTAGAGGCACATTTCAAACCAAACCAAAAAACCCAAACCAAAACAACCAAAAGAAAACAGTAACTCAAAAATATGCTTTTTCTCATGCTCCTAAAATCCATGAGAGATTTTAGGGTGATAGGGATATTTATTGTGCATTGCTAATTACCGAAATTGGCACACTGTACTTCTGCAGGCCACCTTTTAAAGTGTGTGTATCTTCTGTATAAATTCTGAAACGTCCTCAGTTTTTTGTGTCAGCTTTAGGTAATGTTTGTGTTCTGTGAATAAAATTGTAGTTTATCACAAAGCCAGGAGGGGGAGCACAAAGCCTCTTATTTCCCTGCGTTCTGCCATCACTATAAAGGTAGTATTTAGATTTTTAGAACAACAAATCTTATCAAGAACTGTCATCTTTTCCTGCATAAATTTTATCTGATCAGAATATCTTTTTAAGTATAGGTTCAGTTGGGAGAATTCTCAAAAGAAAAAGTCATTTTTGAAGATGCTGTGTCTTCATTCCCAGTGCTGTACAGTGAAAATTAACAGCTGGTGTCTCCAATTAATGCACATAGCTCATCCAGTGTCACTGGGAACTGGAAATAGTTGTTTTTCTAAAGCTTATTATCTGAAAGCAATGCAGATGCAAGCAGAGTGAGATAAAGTGAGAAGTCTTCCATATTCCACATTTGGCCGAGGCCTGGTAGCGTGCCACTACTGGTGGATGCAGTCCTGGCTGTGCTTTGTGATTTGCAGCCACTGTTAAATTGCCCAATTCCAAAATGAGAGCAGGGCATTTTTGGAAGCAATAGGAGCAGCAGTGCTTTCATATACATCTGAATGTTATTTCCCACTACTCCTCCTTAATAAGCATTTCCATCCCATCTTGTTGGGGGTGGGCGGCAAGAAACTGATATCTCCCAGAGCCAATTTTCTTTTCGAATATAACGTAGAGATGTTTGCCAAATAATTTAGGCCCCAGAGTGGAACCACCACAAAAGTATTCTAACGGTGGGGAAAAACCTGGCCAGGATCATCTACAGTGCTGTAAACAAAGATTAAGTTCAGTCATTTGGGAGACTTTAAAGCAGAGGGGGAGGGGGAAGTAAGTATAAAATGAACATTTTGTCTTCAAAGTCTTTTATTTGAATATAATCATTCTTTCTTCCCCGTGAGATACCATTTTGCCATTATACCCTGATATGAAACATTATATTTTTATGTGAAAGGTTATTTCCTAGGTGGAAGAAGATGCTCCAAATTCAGTGGTAATATGTTCAAAATTCTATATGAGGATCTCTCTTTGGCCCAGTAATACTTGTGGAACAGTGCTATAAAGATACATTTTTTAGTAGTTTATGTTCATCTGCTAGAATTAATTTAACTTTTTATTTTTGAAGACCAAGCAACAGTTGATACTAAATCTGACAGCTGTGTGCAGTTGAACAATGTTATATGTAAGCCCAGTCACCTATCAGTGCATTTGTGAAACCCAGGCACCTAACTTGTGCTCAAAGGCACTAGTGTTCTTCCAAGGGAATATATAGCGACTAAATCAGCGTCCAGATCCAATCAGACCAGTGCTGATCTGAGCAGCAGGTGTTGAAGGGAAGTGCTGTGTGAAAAGTTCAGAACCAAAGACCAGAAAAATCAAGACAAAGAATAAGGATGGGGAAAGTGGAAGGCAGGACCAGCAGACAGGAGGGCAAAGACAGTGAAAATGTAGATGCACACGTGCACACTTGGCACCTCCTACCATGTTAGACTAGCTTTGTCTGGAACTTCAGGGCAAGTTGTTGAGGTTTTCTCATTAGACTATGAAAAACACCCAAAGAAATGCTGTGGAAACAGGAACTTGCTGTTGAAATGAACATCTGTGTCCTAACCATGTGATCTGCCTGGCACATTTTGGGAAATTGAAAGGGTTTTTAGTTTTGCCTCCCATTCAACATGGCTATAGTAATTGATCCCATTGTTACGGCAATTTCTGAAATACTTCTTTCTTCAAATGTTCATGTTAAAATAGTGGTTTTGTGCTCCAAAGGTCATCTCTGTGTGTATGTACTGATGCTTTTTGTGAGGGTGGGGTTTTTTATTATGTTTTACCTCAGTAGGACAGGTAAGCTGGATTGTCTTGACTGTTCAGGAGTAATTCAGAAGTAGACCTGGTTTTCCCAATTTATTATTTGGAGAGTGTTGAGGAGAAAAAAATGACGCAACCCTACCCCATCAAATCATTCAGGTCCCAGCATGTATTTGCAAGGCTTATTGAATGGCCCCATCTCTGTGATAGTGGTGAGGCTGGAATCTCGTAACTGAATGCGTCTAAGCAGTGCTGGAGCCCATGCAGAGCTCTTTGGGTCACTTGAACTGCCCACCGTCTTACTGATGTTTTCTGCCAGTCTGCACGTCAGGGTTGAAATATACTCTGATACAGCTGAGGGACAGCGTGTGTTCAGAGCATCCTGAAAATGTGCTTACATAATTCCCCTTCACTCTGTCACAGCTTTGAAAGACCAAACAGGCAGGTATTTCATCAAGAATAGAATGGTAGTTCTGGTGAGGGGAGTAGATGGCTGGGTGTTTGTACTTGCCTACAGTACTGTTGAACGAGGGTGATGGTAAGCAGTGGTAGTTTTAGAAGTATGCGAAGTGATTTTGAATGATCAAGAACCTATGAGGAGTGATGAATCTAGAAAAGGGAGAGGTGATTGAGAAGGAGAAAATGCAGCTTAAAACATAGGAAGACAGCAGAACTAAGCAGAAGTAGTTATTTGTTCACAGTTCTTAAAGTTAATTTCCTCAAGACTTAAAAGAAACATATACATATAGGGTTATGACTGAGAGCTTTCAGGGGGGAAGAGGATACCTTCGAAGGCAAGTGGTTTAGTTTAAAGTATTAAACTTTATATCTGCAGACCTATGCTTGAATGCCACCTGACTGACAAATGTAAATGACATTACTAGCTGTGCACCAAGGTCTACATGACCATCCAACAAACCATCACAAACTTTTTTTCCTTTCCTCCCCCCCCCCCCCCCCCCCCGCTGGCTCCAAGCACAAATGCAGTCCCTATTCACAAGCAAAGCCTCATGATAAAATACTGAGGGCAGCTGAAGCCAGGATTGCAGTACATTGGCTGGGCTGAGTTTGTGCCAGTGTGCAGTGATGGGTACGAAGTTGGAACTGTTTGTGAGTGAATTCTGTGCTGTGGAGCCCTTGTGGCTGTAGGAGGCAGCAGGTGTGGGCAACAGGCTCTTTCTCAGACAAGGCCTTTAACTTTAAAGTACAATATAGACCATGTACTGCTGGTGTGTCACAGGCAGATTAGAGAGTACTCGCTGTCACCTGTTGATCTTTCATTTTATATTTCTAGCAAAAAGCTGCCTTATGCAGAACTGTTGGTCAAAGCCTGCTACTGGGAATCATCCTTTGCTTTCCACCTAAGCAGGTGAACAGGAACTTGTAGTAATGGATAGCCTATGTGTAGGTGGTCTCCTTTCTTGGGTTTCCTTGATTATTATTACTGCTATTGTTAGCAAGAGGAATTAAGGAAGGAATACGAAGAGACTGATTCAAAGCCTGCAGTTCATTTAAGTGTCTCTGCTGATATTCTTAGCATTGTAAGTTTACAGAACAGTGATTTTTCTATGTTAGATACTCAAAATGGCTTTCTTAATGACATTTAAAGCTTTGTCATTTGAAAGGTTTAGCAATACGCATAAGAATTTAAAAGCTGGATAAGGAAGAGTCCTCTTCTTGAGGCATCTATGAAGCAGCAGTACTAATAGTATGAAATAACACCTTGCAGGGATAAATATATTTTGCCTAAGTTAGTTAATTAGACCAAATTGAAAGCAACCTTTCTCTTCCTAGAATGCTTAAAATATAGTGTTCTAGTGTGAAACAGAAATAGGGAGAAGGAGCAACATTTGACTCCGTATCCGTGAGAATGCACAATGATAAGCTAGTGCATTTCTGAGGTGTACCTTTTCCTCTGGGAATTTTCGCTGGACCAGAATTTCTTGGAGTCCTTGTCAGCGTTTAACAGTTGGCTGAATCAAATGTTGAAAGGAAGCAAATGGTCTGATGTATGGAAGAGTGCTGATTGTATTAAGTAGGTCATCCATAATCTTGTCTTTGTATATCTTCAACAGGTGAATAGCACAATTCCTGCGTCTTTTGCATTCTGTTGCTTTTATTAACTGTGAAGGTCTGTGAGAGTTTCTTTGTCTCTTAGGGAGCCTAACACAGACTTTGATGTCACCATTAAGTTTGACTTGCTGCAGGCTTCCTCTGTGTGTGTGTGTGAGACACGTGTGTGTATGCACACAAACAAATGGTGCTGATATCACTAATAAAGAAGATGAGTCAGTATTTGGGGTAGTCTGCTGTGAGCACCCACAGAGAACTCTTATTTACATAATATAAATGCCAATAGTGAATAACATCAAAGATACATGTTTTTAACTGTTAGCCAATTTCTGTGTCTTGTAGCAAGCTGAAGTGCGGTTGAAATGTCTTCTGGGACTGCAAGGAATATATAGCAGAAAAGAACTTGTTTCCAGGATGGATCTCTTTACTAGCAGATTCAAGGTAAATAGATTACTGTTTGCTATTTTTTAAGTCTGGGTTGGGTGTATACACAGGGTCTGATATTTTGATCAGAGCTGATCTCCCCACTCTCTTGTCTGACCTGAGATTAGAGTACTGCAGAAACCACCTGCTTGACTGAGTGGATGAAAGGGTTTTGCAGAGATGTTTCCCTCTGTTTCTATGGAATTTTCTGTTTCACTTTAGTTCGTGCACAAAATGGTGTTAGCATGCACTGTGGTCAGTTATCTCCACCGTTCATCCAGAATGGCCCAGATTTTTTTACAGGATCTTTGGCACATGACAAAGAATTTCATACTCTAAAGGTCCCTTTTTTTGCTGCTCCTGATAATGGGTTAACCTTGTAGATACTGGATTGGCTGACCATGTATCACACTGATGTGGGGAATGGCTCTCTGTTGATCCACCATGTCAGTATGAATCTTGAAGAAGGATCCCTTATCTCCTTTCTGAACAAGTCAGATGATACACTGTAATTTTGAGAGCTTGTTCTGTGACCGCACTGACCTTGTACACCGCCTTTATCATATTCCAACATCCTGACTCATTTAGGAAGTAAGACCTTTACTTTTTTAAATCCTGCCCTTGGTAGTGATTTCATCAGCTACTCTTATCCCAAGGGGGCTGGGCCTTTTTGGTACTTGAATAAGAAAACTCAAAGTGCTGTGATTGATATCTCAGTCCCTCTGCATCAGTTCGTAATCAGTGCCTGCATGTGGTGGTAATTGATGTTCTTTTTGCGACAGGTGCAGAGCTTACCTGTATGTCAAAGCAGTTGCTAACAGTAGAAAATATCTATAGCATATCCTCAAAGAACAAGAAAGAGATTAATATTGGTATCTTAAGAATAAATTATTCAGACTGAAACTTGGCTATCTAAGATTAACCCCTATTTTAAACGGTTTTGTGGTAGTCCTTTATCTTTTCGGTTAAAGGAAGGTTGCTGTAAGCTGCATAAGCAACTGCAGGATTGGTATTCACCGACTGACGAAATAGCTCCCATCTGTCTGTACTGCAATCTCCCTCTGTGTGGAGGGTGCTATACAAATGGATTATTGCGAACTCCATCCCACCAATCAAAAAAACCCAAGCCAAGCACACCGCCTCCTTCCCCTGTAAACAAAAGAAACTCAAACAGCTTCACGCAAAATACAGACTGATCTGGAATGTTCCAAAGTTTAAATCGTGGTTTCTCAGTGATGGGAAATGTAATTATATAACCATCAATCTATTTCCCACAAGCGGGAGTTTCACATGCTCTCTCTGTTACCCTTGAGTGTTCAAACTCAGGATTCATGGACTTCCACACCTTGCAGCTGGGTTGTGAGAAAAAGGAAGGTGCAAAGTAAAATGAATCTAGAGATTTAGAAATTATATGTTAAGTGAGAAAGCTGTTAGTCCCAAAACAAGCAAGCCCGAAGGTTTAATATGCCGTAAAGGTATAGGCTGCACTGAGGAGTGCGAGTTCTTGGATACGTAGGGCAGGAAAATTTCCACTGTTTTCTGAGGTGTTTGCATGTGTACCAAGTTACAGTAGTGTGAATTCTGGAGGTCAGGAATATTGCTGCTATTCCATGAACTACCTTTATGACTCAAGTCCTAATTGTCTTTCCAGCAAGGCACTGGCTTCTGTAACGTGTAGGTACACGCACTTTATTGTTGATGGGAGAAACTGATTATATAATGCTTGTAATTCGAGGCTTACCTTCATTTAACATACTGAAGTGCCAGTAGTAACATCTTAGAAACAAGTTGTCAGTCACTTTTAATTTGTAGACTGCAGTTGATTTCTTGTGAACGCATACATTACATCTATAAAAAATATCATATTACTGCATGATTAATTCAGTTAAAAAATTAACATGCTGTTAATTTTCAGGGGCTGGGGAACTACTTGGTAGTAATCAAGTTGCCTTATGTCTCTTAGGAAATAGCTGCTGAAATAAAAATAAATCTCTGCTCTACTAGTGTAGATGATCTAGCTGTAGCAAAAATATGTTTATTGAGAACAAACCATGTTACATCTTTTTATTGTCATTTTACATCCATTAGGATCGAATTGTGTCCATGCCTCTGGACAAGGACCATGAAGTAGCAGTTCAAGCCATGAAACTCTTGATGCTTATGTCACAGTAAATAACTTCTTTTTTAATTTACTGTATTGTTTTAATGGCAACAAGATCCAGATACAATCCTGATGAATCTTCCTGTAATCAGTTACATGCTGGGAAACAGTTACTCTTGGCAGGATATGAGTTACAGTTAAAGCTGCTCAAGACGTCGCATTTTCTTTCTGTGAGAAATACCAATGTTAAGAAAACCCTTGTGCTGAGATTCAGTATGAAAACCACATTTTTATATCTTTATATTTCCCTCTGAAAGGAAATTCCACATTTTCATTTCGGTTTTTCTCAAATAGAGTATCTGCCTATCTTGGGGGAAGTCCCCACTGAAGATGGGGTCCCCTCCCCATCTTCTGTCTCCCTCACCTTGACCAGGAGATCAGGGAACTCTGCCATCTTCCCTGTCTCCCCACCTGATGCAGGAAGCCTTGAGTTTTGAGGCTGTTGCTAGAATTTGGACTTTCAGATTCTTGGCTCCATGGCAGAGAACCTGGGAGCTGTTGAGCCCACAGCAGACTGACTGACAGGAAATGAGCAAGCGTATGATATCTTGGTTTTGCTGAAGTGGAAACCTAACAGAAGAGTTGTTTTCTTGGGAAATTACCCTCCAGCCATAGATTTGGTAGGAAAATGGCGAGCTGGAAATGTGGGGAAAAACTAGACTAATGTTACAGAAGTATATGAATCCTATTCTGATATATCCTTGAGCAGCATGTTTGTTTTAGAAATGGCTTTATTTGCAAAATATCTGAAGAATAAATTCTCTGTCCCTCTTTTTCAATGCAAAATGAGAATAAAAACCCCACTGCATTTCATTGTTAATACAGTTGAGATGTTAGGACTCAATAAGTGTCTCTTCTGTCTCAGAGTATAAGTTGAATTCTGCTGATGCAGATGCTCGCTTCCATGTACAGCATGGCACATTGTCCAATAGCCTTGTGGAATTTGTTTTTCCATTTAAGCCAGAAGTATTGGTCATTGCTAGATGAGGATGTAGACCTTAACGGACCAAATAATATGGTGTTGTAGGTATTTACATTAAATTTCAAGTACGTTTGTATATTGAAGTGCTGCTTTATAGTCTGATCTCCTATCTCACTTCACACTCCATTGATTTGAGTGGCATTTCTCTAGGCCTACTTCAACATACACGTCAGGACAGCATATGATGCTGTGAACATAGTACGCTTTTCTGAAGGGAGTACCATTGTTTGGGCCTCACTAGTAGTAGCTAGGCTTGTATTGTTTCTGTGTTTACAACATCCATTTCTACATCCCTTGGTTCTCCATGGTGTGTAGCTATTGGAACAAAGCACAATGCTGTGTCTATGTGTATAACGTGTCCCTGTGCTAGGAGGAGCAGCACACCATTGTTGAAGTACAAAGATGCTGTACACCAGTTATGGCTGCCCTTGTTATGTATCTGAACTAACAAGTGCTATATTGGCACTGCAGCTGTTTAGCATCTCTGGCTTTATTATAAGGGATCATGTTCTCATTAATGCAAGCTGCAGCTATAAAAGTTTGATCAATGTTTCTTTTTCCCTGAAGCAATTTTTTCCTAATTTTTCTTAAATATGATTTCCGATGTGAATAAATGCCTTCTAAAGTTTTCTGAATGACATTTTTCCATCGTAAAATGTGGTTTTCATACATAAAATGAATACATTTTGAAATTGTTTTTAATTAGGCTGTGTGGAGGCCTAGCAAATACATGTTTCTTTCTTTTTGCTCATCTGTTGCGTAGCCATCCCCCTTTCTGCCCCCCACCCCCCCAGTTGCTCTAAGCCCTGCTGATTTGGCTTAATTATTGGAGTGATGAAAGTGGGAACTGGGGAGTCAATAAGCAAATTCAATGACAGCTCTTCTCTTTGATAAGACTAGTACTGACCAGTCTATAAAACCTGTGTGAAGAGAATGCAGACGATATAGACAGTCACATGTACGGACTTCTTAATAAGAGCCTGCATCAAGATGCTTTTCTAGCAGGGGAAAAGCTTATGCCTCAGTACCGACAACAGCGTTGGAAAGGACTCGCTGCTGGCATTGCAGAAGCAAAGAAATTTCAGGGCTATTGTGTCTCACATAGGTGCGTCTCATAGCTGAAAACCAGCATCTGGATATTGAGCAGTAATGCTGCTTGATACATGCAATAAAGCATGAAATGGGGTTGGGGACAGCAACTCCCCTGCCTTTAAAGGGTAATAAATGACAGCTTATATAAATGACACTTCTACTTGCATGCATTGATGTAATCAAATTTTTTGCCGCTTTTGTGATGCTGTATTGGCTTCTCTGTGGATGGCTCATTTTTGTCATCTGCAAATTTGGCAGCTGAATTCTAGTTGCTCAACTTGCATTTTCAGTGAGACAGGAAAGACCTTTCAGATCAAGTTTCTGTTTTTAAAGCTACTGGCAAGAATCTCTATCTTATGAACTCTCTATATTTGATTTGGAATCGTGGATTATTTTTCACAAATAATACAATCTTAACTGGTCAGATGCTGACCTTTAGAACATGTCTCTAATCTTGGAATAAATCTTTTGTTGTTTCATGATGTGTTCAGGCCAGGAGTAACTTTTTTCCTCCAGTTAGTCCATTGGGTGCTCTGTGACTTTTTTGGGGAAAATTTACTATATCAGTAACTCTCTTTTACTGGCTTCCATAAGTGTCTTTTGGGTGAGTATAGTAGCAAGACCTCGTTGCCAATTAATTATTTTTGTGATGTTTTATGGTTGCAGTGGAGCTGTCCTCCATGCATGTTAGTAACAGCTTTGACCATCTCGTAACCGTCACTGCACTGCAGTCCTGTAGAATATACATTGACTACTCTGCGTACTACTGGCCCATAAAACTGCTATGCTGGCCTTTACACTCTCTCCTCTGCTAGCTAGAAAGGCAGTGAAAAGACTGAAAGACTGATCTTTTTGATTCACTTAGATGTGTTGCATTATGAAAAAAAAAATTCCAGTGCTGATTCAAAACCCTCTTTATATGCGTATACCTGTTTTTTTTCAAATCCATATTTGTATTTTCATCTTGTCTGTCTCTGTGGACTGAGATTTTTTTCTTGTTTGTTGCATGTTGTCTCAATTGAATGCCAAGGTCTTTGGGCTAGTAGATTTCTATTTTTACACAGCATGATGCAATCCCAAAACTGAAATGAGCCTATGAGGCTTAGCATAATAGAAATTATTAATGCTACTGAATTATGCATAATTGTTAGCATTAATGTTGCAAAGGATCTGAGAGGGAATAGAACTAGGAAGGAAATAGAGGGCGAAAACATGAGTGACAATGAGGGACCAAGGAATCTTACTGAAAACATTGCCCTTTAGGAGGCAAATTAGCTTAGTGTGCTAAGTACTGCCAGACAATTCTGTTCATTTTTGTGTGCTTAACTGCCTAAAAGAGTAGAGGGATTTTGGAAAAGAGCAGCAAAAGTAATTAGGTAACTGTAGTAGATGAATGAGGAAAGGTTACAAGTGGTGCAGGTAGGGGCACAAATCTACAAATAGCTTGAATATGTAAATAGCAAAGGGGAAAATTACTTTGTGTTACATTAGTTAAATGTAACTAGAAATTAAACTGAGTTTTAAACACAAGACTCTCAAGTTTGGAATCTGGAAGAGCTGCCTTAGTGAGAACTGTGAGTATATTGCACTCATTGAGGACTTCACATAAATAGTTTAAAAACTATTTAATGGAGCTGATAAGCACATTAATTCTCACCGCAGTGCTTTCACAGTGGTCAGTAGAGTTAATCCAACTTAAAAGACAAGAAACTGAGGCTTGTAAGCTCCCAGTGTCCTGCTTAGCACAGGAGGCCCAAGTTAAGTAGGGGTACATCACTGTTGTGCTTAAAAATCTTAGTCTCCCTTCCGATTCCCAACTAGACTGGGAAGGATGTTTTAGTTTGGAGAGGGAGAGGCTATGCTGTAGGAGAAACTTGAAAACTGGATTTGGCAAAGGGTGCCATGGCAAATAATATAATATATGTTACCAGTTCTAGTGGTACATGTAGGTGTCCTGTGACAAGTAATTCCGTGTCAGCAGAGTTGAACTCTGTGATTCTGTAGTGTTATTTTATAGCTAAGCCATGGACTTTGGTGGAGAAATTGACATTTGTTAGGCAAATGCACTGTATCTAGCAAGGTTATTCAGACAAACCATTGTGCAGAAAAACAGTTAAGTTTACTGAAGGCTTAAATGCTATTATAAAAAGTGTTTTCATGTGACTGTAAAAAATAAGCTGAAGAGAGAGACATGCTTTGTGTACAAATAAGGAAATTATCCACCTTTGTCTTGTTTAGTGGCTTTTAGGAAAAATAAAGAAATGTCATCTTGAAGTTGATGGAAGTAGCATATGAAGCAGTGAAGCAAATTATACTGCACAGTTCTGATTTCTTCCGTCAGTAACTTGCTTGTAGCAGATTAGGTACTATCAAAAGGGAATGGCATGGAGCTCCTCACAGCTCCTCTGTGATTCCTTCAGGTCCACCACACCCCTTTTCAGATGGAGTTATGGTAGTGCTTTGTCAAGCCTATTCCAAACAAAAGTGGAAGACCAAAATGGAACAAAGGCATGTGCTTTCTACTCTGTCTTCTCCTCTTTTCCATCCTCTCAGGTGTATGCTTTCTTGGAAGTTATCTTCAGCAATTTTCTGCCATCATGCACCTCTATTCAAGAAGCTTGAGATCTATTCTGAAATCTTATCTTTCCTGTCTGAAGAGTTAACAAGAAAAAAATAAGAATTGCATGTCTCCTAGGGTTATGTTTCTTAACCAGAACAGCATACCATACAGCATCTGTCTAACGTGCATCTTCCTGCGTTCTGTCACAGCATAATCATAGAATCACAGTGTATTGCAACATGCTAATCCTATTTTAAAGTGGGTGGGAAGGGACTCTTGCTATATTGTAGTGGCAACTGTGTTATCATCTCTCTGATCACCAAGGTGTCATCTTGAAATACCTGCAACGACAGCAGGGTATGAAGAGGGAGATAACAGAACAGATTAGCTGATTTTTCTACTTAAAATTTTTATCTCAGACATTAAAATACTTTCAACATATTTTTTGGTTGATAGTGTTCAGTGCACGAATAATGTTTTATAATGCAGATTTGGATGTTTAACTTGAATTAATTTTAAATGCAAGATTAACAGATTTTGTTTTTGATTGAGATGCTATACCTTGGATTACCAATGTCCCCATAACGTGTGCCAAATCTTTCCCTGCACAGCCATTAAAAACAAAAAGAATAAGGTGGCAAAATTTTTAAAAGTGCATCAGGTGCATTTTTATTTTACTGTTGTGATTTTGATGGTTATCCTTGGTATAAGCGATAGCACAGACCAAGAGAGGCGACTCCAGCAGTCATGTCTCTTGCATGCAGTAAAATGGAACAAAAAGCAAGGTATGAAATTTTTCAACTGGTGCCATATGCAGAACAAAATGGGTCTGTGATCTCCCCCTAGAATATCCCAACTTCTTCTTCATGACATGTTCACACTGAAGTGCAGAGAAAATGGTATGTCATGACATTGGTATGTGGAAGGCCATGCCTGTTTATTTTTAGGCACCTAAACACTGGCAGGCACTTCTGGCTTAACCTTTATCTGTTGCTTGGCATTCTGAGGGCTGTAAATTTGCAGCAGTATTATTGCTATTGCTGTATTTGAAGTATTCTTTGAATATTTGATGTTTGGCTTATGTATGTAAAAAAGAAAGGCACCCATTTACTGTGGTAGTATTAGTGGTAGTGGTAGCAGGTGTAGTTAGGTGCTGCCTCTTCCAGAGGCAAGTAAAACCCCTAAGCACTCATCTGAGTGGGATTTATGAGTATAAACCTTATTGTATCACAGAGCGTAGTGGTTGAGCAGTATGTGAAAAGTAGTAGTAGTACATAGAGGTATTCCCTCCCACTCAAGAAAGGAAAAAAAAAGATCAGGTGCTCAAGTGGTGTCATGAATGTCTGTCAGCCTGTGCTGCAAAGAAAATGGGTCGTTTTCCCCTCCTTTGCTTCTGTGCTATTAGGGAGTGCTTCATACGTGGCCAGAGCTATTGCATCTGACCTACTCTTGTCTTGAGGAGGAAGGAAATAACACTGCTGTAGATTAATGTAATTGGGGCAAATTCCTAGCCTCTTTGAAGACAAAGTTAAAGACAAGGAGGTTGGGATTTCAGAATCACAGAATGGCTGAGGTTAGAAGGCACCTCTGGAGGTCATCTGGTCCAACCCCCCTGCTCAAGCAGGGCCGCCTGGAGACAGTTGCCCCGGACTATATCCAGATGGCTTTTGAATATCTCCAGCGATGGAGACTCCACAACCTCTCTGGGCAGCCTGTGCCAGTGCACGGTCACCCCCACAGTAAAAATGTGTTTTCTGATGTTCAGAGGGAACCTCCTGTGTTTCAGTTTGTGTCCATGGCTTCTGGTCCTGTCACTGAGCAGAGCCTGGCTCCATCTTCTTTGCACCCTCCCTTCAGGTACTTACACACATTGGTAAGTTCCCCCGAGCCTTTTCTTCTCCAGGCTGAACAGTTCCAGCTCTCTCAGCCTTCCCTCACAGGAGAGATGCTCCAGTCCCTTAATCATCTTCGTGGCCCTTCATTGGACTCTCTCCAGTATGTCCATGTCTCTTTTGTACTGGGGAGCCCAGAACTGGACCCAGCACTCCAGGTGTGGCCTCACCAGTGCTGAGTAGAGGGGAAGGATCACCTCCCTCGATCTGCTGGCAACACTCCTCCTAATGCATCCCAGGATACCATTAGCTTTCTTTGCTGCAAGGGCACATTGGTGGTTCATGTTCAACTTGGTGTCCACCAGGACCCTCAGGTCACTTCCTAAGGAAAGGAAATTTCTAAGGAAAGACGGTTTCATTTGTACTGGAAAGGCAGAGTCCTTAATTTCTACCCAAAGAGATGGCAGGCATGTTGCTGAGCTCTTAGAGCTATCCAAACAATTTAGGCAAGGAATTTTTTTAAAATAGAGACACACAGGTGTTGCATTCACTATTTCCATAAATGTGCTAAGAGGAGAAAACCTGAAATATAAAGAATAAAAAATTCAAATATAAAAAAAAGTGTACATTTGACTGGCATGTTCATACAGGAAATTCCATTTAAGCATAAGTTTTAAGTTTTTTACTGTGGGGGTGGTCCAGTACTGGAACAGTTTGCCAGAGAAGTTGTGGAGTCTCTGACTTTGTAGATATTCAAAACCTGATTGGACATAACCCTCAGTGACCTGCTCTAGCTGATCCTGCTCTGAGCAGGGGGTTGGACTAGATGATCTCCAGACGTGCTGGCATCCTCAGCAATTCTGTGATTCTATGTTGGCCCACTCTAGATGTTTGTATAGAAATTTCTTCTTTCTCAAGCTGTCCACAGTTTTTTAAAAATATATATAGAGAAAATGGCAAGGGCAGCTTCATAGAAACTAGTGCTTTAAAAGAACTAAATAATAGATCGTCATTAAAAAGAATGAAAGAAACCTTGTCAGACTGCTAGTTTATTTCAGTAAATTCCCCATAGCGTTTTAATGTAAAGACTTGCTATAGCATGTATTTTTACTCCTGTAAGTGCAATTTATTGTCAGTCTTTGTTTTACTCTCACTTGTTAAACTTGTAGAAGTTTAATAAATTTGATACTTCATTCATGGCTTCACAGGACACACCAATGTTTATTCACATACTCTAGTGGCCAGCAATTTCTTACTGTTTAAACTCAATAAACACATTTTTACTCTGTTTCCCCAAGTCTGTAGATGGCTGAATAAGAGTCACCTAAATGTTTTCCTTTATGCTGATTTCATGCTATAGATAACCAGAGCACTTTCTAGATGTCCTATTACTGCAAATATATACTCAAGGGAATTGCATGTTAAAAGAGGCCATCAATACCTGCCTGAAGTATGTAAGGCAGCTTTTCTTTTTGGTTGAGGGCAAGCATTATCTTGCAAGATTGACCTATAACTTTTGGATACATACCATCGGCACTTACATTTAAAGACCTTTTTACTGTTCTGGTGACCATTGTAAGCAACCTTGGAAGAAAATGTGAGAAATTCAAGTGGTACATGAGTAAATATGTTATAAAGCTAAAATTCATGGGGTGTCAACTTCTATGAATGAGAGGCTATTGGCTTTGAGAAATGAGTGCTGTCTTCCCACCACCACCGCCTACTGATTTTAAATCCCAGACAGTGCTAAAAAAATATTTGCAATGGACATTCCAGTGTCCTAACGTCACCTAACGTGAGCTCACTTTTTTCCAGTCAGGTTGGAGGATGTTTTGGGGCTTTGTGACTTGTGAGGATGCTAAAGGATGCGATGGGTTTGGAGACAAATGGGCAAACGCAGGAAGGGCTGCTAATTTTTGTAAGACATCACTCCCAGCAAATGAAGAACATGAATCCTCAGTTTTAGAGAAGGTCCACAGCTGTAGATGGTTTTGAACTGTTACTACGTGAGGATTGAGTGCAATAATACATAAAAACCCTTTCCCCTCACCTGGCTGTAGTAAGTGTAAGGATCTCATACGTTGCTCTCATTTTCTGAAGTAGCTTAGTCCAGTGACGTTGCTATGGCAGTAAGAAGCAGGCATCTTGAAACTGTAATCTTTGCTTTGGGCTTCACTCCTCTGGCATCTCTTCAGTGGGTTATTCAACCTTGATGCTTCCGTTTCCTTTTTGTAAAAGGCTGATATTAATACCATTTCTACCTCTCAGAGAGTGTTCTAGGTTTACTAGTTGACGTGGTATTCTGAAGATGTGTAGCTGAATGAAAAAAATTGTGACTTTGAGTGTGTTTGCGCAGATAGGTCACAGCCAAAAGCATGCTATCAAGAATGTGTTTTGATTTCTTTTTACATGTGACTGTATAAGCCTAGTGTAATAGAATATAGGTTTTAAAATACTGTAATAAATAATTTAAAAATAGTTTGTACTGCAAAATGAAGGTGGCTTCTTGCTTATTGTCTTCTATGGTGAATATCTAAGCATAAAGTAAAGACATGATTTTCCTATTTTATTACTATTACTCTTTTTACCATGACCGCTAATCAACCTTAATTATACTTTAATGTTCATGTCCATGCAGTGGGCCTGATTCGTCATGGCTTGCACAGACCTCTGTTTCTCTAGAAAGTGATTAAAAGAATGCTGCCCATTTTGTTTGATAGCATTTTTAGATATGTCCTACAAAAATTTAGCTGTGCAAACAAGTGCATGGCTATGGAGAATCAGGTCTAGCAGAAGCTGGACATAACATTCATAATATTCTTTGCAGATAAACCTGAACTATAACTTCTGTTGTTATTTTTGCCTAGGAACTGTGAAGATGTATTATCAGCTGAAGAGTGTGAAACGTTATACCAGTTTGTTTATACCACACACCGTCCGCTTGCAGTAGCAGCTGGGGAATTCCTTTATAAAAGGTATCTCTGCCTGCGTGCCTGCTTCTTGCATATTCTCATTTGTTTCAGAATGAAGGTGGATTTATTTAAGAGGGACATTAAGCATTCATTTTTCTGCTGGGAGTGTGTACCACGAGGATAGTAGGTGTGCTTTCTTCTGCTGAATCAGAAGAGAAATGCTGTCTGGGGGTAATCATTTGTTCCCCTGCACAGCCCTGGCACAACAGGCATGAGAAGAGTTGCAAGACTAACATAGAGAATATGAAACAACTGACTGATCCATGCTATGCCATGCTATGTTGAGAGCATACCTCCTTTCTTTCTACTTTCTTTTCCTGTTGCTTTGCTTCTTACAAGCTAATTCATCACCTGGCATCTGCTAGATTTCCATAGCTTTGGTGATTAATCACAAAAATGGCCTCCTCTTCTCCCTTTGGAAGTTGCCTTATACATTGTAAAGGCTTTGAATAATGAGAGATGCAGCAGATTAAAAAGCCCTCCCAAATTTCTGTCAGGTTAATCAAGTACAGGGTTTATCTTCCCCAGAAGTTTAACTGTTATAAATGGGCTTCTTATAACAACGGTTGCATGAAGTGAATGGAGTTGGCTTGCTGTAAAGAGAAGAAATAAATATTCTGTCTCTATGGCTGAGAGAAATATTTTTGCCTTACAAAGAGGAATGAAAATAAAAATATTTTGGCAGGACTTTCATGGGGAAAAATTCAGAAATAATAATGATTTGTGTTTCTCACACGTGCAGAATCTCCTCCTAGCTGTCTCTTCCCATCTAGCTGAACTGCTGACATTCTGGTGTTTGTGGAGCCAAGTCCAACAGAAAGACAAATGAAGATAAATTTCTGTTTTGATGAGTCTTCTATCACATCTGCTAGTTTTACTTAGTCTTTTGTGTTGGTCCTAATATTCTATCATAAATTAGATGTGTTTCCTCTCACAACACTGCTGCTTTTTGCCATTGAAGTGGTTGGCTGATAACTTTACTTTTTTTACCCAGCTTCCCAGTGCAGTGTGGACACTTTGACCCTGTAAACCTCATCTTTGTTCTTCTTTGCCCAGTTCTTCTCTCTGGCACTTTTGTCAGTATAGAAATGTTCATTCCAGTGTGATAGAGATGTTAGTGACACCCTCCTTTCCCTGGTCACGCTGGTAGAAGTTTTAGTATAAATGCTTATGCTTCCCCCCCACCCCTTCTTCTTGGTTTGCATGAAACCTCCTCAATGTCTGCATTTTTAACTTAGGTTACTTACTTAGCTGGCATAAATTATACTAGCAGAAGCACTTTCTGAAAGTAGAAGCTTTTACTGACATTGAATAGTGTGGTCCTGCTCTTAAATCCAAGCCATTTGGGCCTTCCGTTAATCTGCAGGGATGACCTTCCTGTATTTATCTTGGGATTAGCACTTTCTGTGAACAGTACAGTCACACTCATTTTGGATAAAAAGGGAAATGGAAATTGAAGTGTCATATTGTGCTTCATACTTCAGGCAGAAGACGAAGAACAGTTTTTCCACCGTATTTGTGAAGTTGAGTAAATTGCCTCTTATAAATACAAGATAACATGCTTTCTTTAAGAAGCTTCAGTTCCAAAATGTACCATGATGTGAATAATGGTCAGGTAGTAATATCACTACTCTGTTGTTAAGGTTTAAATTTAGCCTAAAGCAAGCCCCTTTTCAAGCATGAGCAAATGCCTACCTCATTATATGTTCAGCGCTGTGGAATCTTCATCTGTTGTCCAGAAAGCTGGCAGGGTACCTGTGGTACTGTCAGAAATAGTCTCTGCATCCACAGGGATAGCAGATCTCTCATAATGGAAAACAATCCAATCTCATTTCCTTTCATCTGATAAAAAAGTCTAATGTGATTTGGAGTAAATAAGTAGACATTTAGAAGAAATACAATGCTTGGGATCTTAACAGAATTAGTGTTACATTGGCAAATGAGTATAAGGAGAATGTGGCAGAACTGGACTGACTTCCTTTTCTGTTGGCAGCCTGCTTAGTCATGAGGGAGATGAAGAAGTTCAGCCCAAAGGAGGAGGGAAGTTTGGGGCGAGTACTGACCAGTTGAAAAGATTAATACGTTTTTTCCTGGAGAGTGAGGTGAGGAGAATAGTCCCTGCAGTAAGCCTTTTAAATCCAATGTTGCATGTTAAATCAACTATTGGCTTCCTTTTGAAAGCTATTTCTGGTGGTAAGCTCTGAAATGCTTGGTGTTTGGGATGTTGTTGCTCTCTAGGATGAGTTTTTAACGAAGGCATTTCTGTTCCATTGTATTAAAACTAATTTACAGCTATCCTCATGGAGAGAAACAGTGCTGATGCAGCTTCTGAAAACAACCTGAAAGACTAATGCCACTGAGTGAGGGTTTTTTGGTATGTGTCCGTGTCTTTCTGCAGGCATATATGGGTTGCTGTACCATGGCTCTATGCTGACTAATAACTGCGTAGTTTTGCTGAGAGTTTTATCAGCTTAGGTGCTGTACTTTGCTATTTGGCTTTTGCAGTGGTGCAGATCTATGTCTGGCCAAAGTGTCTCAGGCACAGCAATTTTGAGTCTTTCTGCAAAGAATTTCCCAGACATTACTTAAAATGTTGATGCGTTTCTAGTCCCAAGGTTGGATTTTCAGTTGTTATGATCAGTAATATAAAAGCAATACAGAAGCTAGTTTTAAAGACATTACTTAAATTACAAAGGAAAGGTATCCTAAAAAGAGAAAAGAAAAGCTTTTTTCCTGCTCTTCCTGCTTTTTTCCCTACTTTCCTGCTTTGTATGAGATTGAAGACATGGTATTTAAGTGTTCATGAGCCTCAAACTAAATATGTTGGAATGCTGTGTGTGAATGAAAAGCTTTGTAATTGGAACAAGGGAGAGGAACATATGAAGCTGTATTTCTTTTAACGATGTATTTGCTTCTATAAGCTTGTGTTTTTAATCCCTAGCTACACAAACATGTTGCATACCTTATAGACAGCTTGTGGGACTGGGCAGGCAAATTCCTGAAGGAC
>NW_008825494.1:2025975-2036734 GCF_000699105.1 Pygoscelis adeliae | reverse complement strand
AAAAATGCTGAAGAAGATGGAGAAGGTGGGTAAGCAAAGAGCTTGGTTTTGTCTGAATGAATCTCTTGATATTGTTTTTTTGAACTTTGCCTTCAGCTAGTTTAGGATCATTCCATGTTGCAATACCTTTTCATCCCAAATTGTGGTCCCCAAGGGCCACAAAGCAGATGCAAATCAATGCACTGCCAATGTGATATTTGTATCAACATATTTGTTTTATTCAGTATTCTGTATTTATGTAATGTCAGTTTAGAAACTTTGCAAGAATACTTGCATAATTAAGCCATAATGCTTACGTAGCATTCACTTGTTTGTTTGTTTGTCCAAAACTTAAGAATCTAAAATTATTAATTGATTGAATTGCAGTGTTGTCGGACTATTGTTCACGCCTGAAAAGAAAATGAGTAATGTGCTGAGTTCATAGACATCTAACACTCTAGAGGATTAGTTTTTTGTAGAAGTATTTTAAAGTGAACTTAAATAATAGTTATTGTAGTAGAACTGGAGGTGGTTGTGTGATTGAAATCAGAGTTTGTAGACCCAGTGTGTTAAAGCTTTTTGGTACTCAAAGAAGCAGGTTTGTCCTAAATGAGATAGTAATCAGTAGGAGTAGGCCTTGTTAAAGCTGCCTGTGTTTTTGGGAGCCAAACTGCCCTAAAAAGTTTAGCCATGAGAGGAATAATTGCTTTTGTGTTCAGTAAATGTAGAAAATAATTTTCTTCAAATTAAATCAAACACTCTCTAGGTGTCTATTTAGCAACACTGCATCTTTCTTTCTGTAGTGTCCTTCCAAAGTTGCTCAGATCAATGAGTAGGCTTTACATTAGCTGTTGCTGCATCTTCATTTTTCTTTTGTGTGATGCTGAAAGGAGACTGATTTACTTACAGCACTGAGTGATGCCCATGAAAGTGCTCTCATTGAAATTATCCTCGCAACGGTTAGAGAAGCAGCTGAAGGTCATCCTCCAGTGGGAAGAGGTGCAGCCAAAAAAGTCAGTGCGTTTTAGTCTTATTTACTGTCCTGTAATCACATTCTCTTTGCCTTATGTGCTTTGCTAGACAGCATGTTCCTAGTGGTAGGTATATCTTCGGAAATAATAATGGCTTATTTTTATGAAATGACACAGTGTCTTTTGACCTCTAGATCTTATTAGTAGTGGATGTTGAAGGAGATGAGCATTAGAAAAACTGGAAAGCCAGTTGAAGCATGTTATTGACAAATGGTGAGCATTTTATCCACAAGCTATAGCTGTTCAGTGATTTGCATCTAATTTAAGGTTAACAAAAAAATAAAAATAGCATCTGGTTGTCTCCATGGAAAAATATCTTTATCTTAGCTTGATATGGTTTAGACAAAGGCATGTGAGTTAACCTTGGGTTACATGTAAAATTCCACTCAAATCTAAGAGATTTTATAATTGAAACAAAATGCTTTGTCTGCAGATTCTGTCAGTAAAAGAGAAGAAAATACAATTGGAAGATTGTACCAAAATTACTGAACACTTTATTATGGTGCTTCCTCAGCTCTTGGCAAAGGTAACTAACAGCTGGTCTGTGAATGCATGTTAAATATTTCATTAAAATTCCTACAGCGTACTCATATCCTGTTTTTTCTCTGCAGTATTCAACAGATGCACAAAAAGTGGCAAATCTTCTGCAGATTCCTCAGTATTATGATTTAGATGTTTACAGTACGGGACATCTAGAGGAGGTGACTGGAAATTGGGGTAGTCGGTTCATGTGGAATGTGCTAAATTTATGTGACAATGTACAGAGTTTAGTGTGACTTGGAACAAGCAGGAGGCTGTTGAAATATGAAGAAATGGTCTCATAGCTTGAGGAAGGTGGTCTTATTCAAGCTTTACTTTTTTATTTGGGTTTGCCAAAGAAAAGCCTTAGTCCTTGTCAGTTCTGATATGCTGTGGCTGGCCCTGGCAGATGATGATTTGTGGTTTCATGTGGTAAGCCTGGCCCTGGGTTTCTCATTGTTGGGTGGAGAGAGGGTGGGTTATGCTATGTGTCTAAGCTGGTGCCTCCCAGGAGTTCACTACAGAATAGGTTTCATTCTCCTTGAAGACTGACTCCCAGCTGCTGGGAAATGATAGTAACTGAAAGATAAGAATGGAGATAGTATATCTGCTGATGGGAGAGGGGTGGTTAGAAATGGATAGATGAAATCCTTGAAATAGCGTAATGTATTCTTAAGCAGGGATGTTTGCAGGGAGGTAATGTTAGGCAAACACTCTTAGGTTAATTTCAGCACAAAATCTTAACTGGAAGAGACAGCGTCAGCAGAATGGCAGATGTTACCTCCTCTCACTAAGAGTGAAGACCCCAGTTGCTGACATGATCTGAAACATTCTCCATCCTCTGCTGCTGAGGGAGACAACTTCCATTGTTTGGAGACACACACCTGTCCTTTGGAAAGGCGTTTTTTATTCCCTACCTCTGTCTTTATTTTTATGTAGTGCCAAACGTGTATTGCTAAAATAAACTTAAAGCAGTTGCTTCACTCTTTAGGAAGATCCAGAGACAATAATAATGAAAAAGAGCTCTATAAACCCAGGAAAAAAAAGTTGTATCCTCTAATTCTGCCCCTTTGCTCCTTAGACTGGCATTTATTTCATGTTGGTTGTATGACCTATAGAGATATATGGGCCTAGTGAAATGTATCTAAAGCATGAGTGGATTTTTGTGCTATTTACCTAAAATACCTCTTTTATCACTTGCAGCATTTGGATGCTTTGCTGAGAGAGGTAAAAGACATTGTGGCCAAACACTCTGACATGTCTGTTCTTGAGGCTTCCTCCAGGACTTATTATATCCTCTGCAGTGAAGAAATTGCCATCTACAACCAGGTGGATCATGCCCGAACTCAACTGATAGATGAGTTGATGGGACAGCTTAACCAGCAACTAGGTGGCTTCTGGCAAAAGGTGAGTGTGACTCATTGTGGAGATAAACGGACTGTTTCCCTGTGAAAAAAGAAGACAAAAAAATTAAGAGGGATATGAAACTATTCTTTGCCTGCTGTTTCTCTGCTTGAGGGGAGCCGGGCTTTCAGAGATGGGTTTGCGCCTCTGAAAAGATCGCCTGTTTACATTTTAATGAAGCAGATGTACTTTGCCAGGAATAGAGTGGGGAAAATAATAAACAAGGTATTCTGCACCAGCACCAGGTCAATTTATGTCTTCTGAATATTCTTGACCTAAGCTCCATAGTTGCTCCATCATTGCTCCATTACCGTGCCAAAGATACTATGTGCAAGATCAGCTAAGAAGTGCTGTGGATCTATAGGTGATGAGACTGTTCCCAAAAAGGTATAGTTCTGTACCTCTACATATTTGACTGTACACAAGATGCCCTTTATGCTGCCACTTTGGCTGTGGAGATAGTACTAGGAAAAAAAAAAAAACAACCCAGCAGTCTGTAATGCAGATTGTATAGCTTTGGGGTCTTTGAAATGATGACTTTCCCCTTGAAGGAGGACTGCAGAGTCTCCCTCAAAGTTTTTCATTAGTTCTAAAAAGCAGAAACAGCTGGTGGTGATATGAATAGCTTGCTGGCTGAACTGAACAACAGAAGCCCGCAGCTGATCTGATCAACTGTGCCGTCATGAACAGGTGTCATGCTGTGGTATGAGAGTTAACACTGGCAGGTTTTTATTGGACACTGGGATATTGTAAAATGTGTCAAGCCAAAAAAACCCCTAACCTCAGATTGGATTTATTTTGTTGGTCTTAAATAGATATCTATGTCAATGTGGGAGAATGTGTACTTATGAGAAACAAGATAAGTGCTAGACCAGGGATTCTTCAACTCCTTCGTAGTGTGATCCATATCTAAATAAAGAGATTTTCTCCTGGAACCCCTCCCTTCTAATTCCTGGTTGTATATACCATCTCCCATAATCACGTAGTATACTTGTGGAAACTACAGCAATTGCATCTATGGGAAAGTATTTAATATATTTTTAGCTATCTTTGAATGTGATCTGGCAGCTGGAAGCAAGGAGAGTCAGTACCAGTTAGCTTTCCAGAGATCCCTAACAACTGTGTGAGAGACCATGAATGGCCTGTGAGTCTGGGGGTTAGCACTTCTGTGTTAGCCTAATTGCTAGTTTTTACTCTGTGTTAGCAATACTATAGTCTAGGGAGGCTGCCGTGGGTTTATTAATGACAGGGACATTTCCTTATACAAAACTTATGTGCAGTCAACGTGTTGTTTTCTTTTTACCATAGAAGAAGACACAAATAGCATGGTTAAAGGTAAAGGGACTGCGGAGGGCTGGAGGAGAGTAGTTCAAGCTTGTGGGTTGGTTGGGAAGAGAACATAGCAGTTACTTTGCCCCACACTGGCTAATGACGTTCTCTTTCCCAAACTTCAATAATTTAGGAAGAAGGATCTTGTATGGATGCAGGAGAAATTTCCCGGATGCACTCTGCTCTGAGAAGAATAGCAGCTTTTCATAAGTGAGATGTTTGTTTACACTATTTACTTCCCCATATATATAAGTGTTGACCTAACAGGTGCAAAGTGAGAATTGCTCTTGTTTGCTGGGTTTAATAGGATTTTTCACAAGAGAATGAAAATGACCCCTATGAGAGGTGCTGCAAGGTTTAGTTTCTTCTTAACAGAACTGTACTCTTGGATATGGAATTCTTTTTGGACTCCTTACTGAGGTTGGAGAATCAGCCCTAGTGTGGCTAAGAAGTGCGTGCTACAGAGTTGGGATGTCAGAGTGGACACAGAGATCCTCTCTGTGGTGCTTCCCTCCTAGCTGGATGCTTTTGCACTGCCTTACTGTCAACACTGGTGGTCAGTCTGAAGAGGGTATAGTGAATGCAGTCTTTTTTCCCAGCAGATGTAATCTGCTTTGTTTGTTTTAGTTTATTTGATCTGCTTTTGTTAAAAGATGGACTTCTCAAAAGCTTGGTTCTCCAGGTATTGTTCACCAAGTAAATTATCATGCAAGATAGTAGAGGACAGGGGAATTGGGCTGCCTTCTCAATGTGTCTTTTACCTCTCCTGCATACTAGGGCTGCTCTGTTTTTGCAAAGAGAAGTCTAATGTTGAGTTGCGAGCACTCAAGAGTATTAGAAGCTTCTTATAAAGCAGGGTAGGAAAATTGTTCCTTAGACCTTTTTGGGCACTTAGAGAGTGTGGATAGAGTATAGGAAGAAGTACAGAGCTCAAGCTTCTTTTTCCTCTCCTCAACGACACTGCAGTTTTGTGGTAGGAATGCAGACTGTAAAGCTATGGAGTAAAGGCTGCAGCGTTAGATCATGAAAAACCTAATTTCATCCCTCCCCCCCTTATAATTAATAATTAGTTGTTTAAAGTTATTGCTGTACATCAGATGAAGGCAAAAATAGGATACATTTAACCTGTTTGGTCAGGTGAAATTTCATTTCTTTCTCAGTGTATCATCGTTGTTTCTTTCTCGTTGCAGTGCCCATGATCTCACCAAGTGGAATCTGTATGACAAGACTTTAAGGTTGCTGGTGTTTGAAATGGAACATGGGAGTTTGCCTGTTCTGGTGAGCTGTTAATATTTAACACTGAAAGAGGTTTTTCGTGTTGAAAGCAGGAAATTAGGAAATATTAAATAATCTTATATATCAGTGTCCTGTGAGGCAGGAAGATACTGTTTCCATTTCTCAAACTGAGGCTGTCTTTGGTATAATGTTACTGGAACTGGTAAATTCATGCCATAGATTTGTTTATTTTGGAGATTGTCCAAAACTATGATAATCTTCTGACATCTGGATTGATCCTTTGTCATGCTCAGTACTTCCCATTGATTGCACAGTCTTGCTCTCAGTACGTATTAAATTGTTGGGACTGTGAGGAGCCCCTTATAGACTGCGTGTAACCAGAAATTGGAATACTTTGGACCTGTTGCTTGCAGATTGACTCTTGGTGAAGATGGTTTGTAATTACCAGCTGTCTCAACTGCAGCCTTTTGGTTGTCTGGTTGCCTCAACTCAAACATTGGCTGTGCCAAGATGGAGGTGTATACCCTGGGATTACAAAGTGAAGTACTCTAGCAGTCATGAATGTTAATCAGCCCCTGTTTTCAGAAGAGAACTTGAGGTTATTGGGAAAGGGATGAAATTTAGCTGGGTAGAGAGAGCCTGCAGCCAGTGGGTAGAGGTAGACTCCTTTAGATGGAGCATCAGCACACCAAGGTTTGGCTTCTGCTCTGAATTACCCTCTAGAGGAGTCTGCCTTTCACCAAAGACTGCAGAGAAATCTTGAGAAGCTAAGCTAAAGTTAGCCTCTGTGAACACCTTTTAGTACATGGTTACTTTCCATTGAACTTGTCAAGACATCAGAATTCTGCAGAAGCAGCACCTTAGTAATGAAGTTTCTCAGGAGGCAACGTTTGCTTGTATGTAAACCTATTAAGTTTATTTTGAGGGTCTAAATACTTTACAGTGCAGAAATGGTTGTGCAAGCAGCATGCAGAATGTCAGGCTTGGATGCTTTGTTTTGTCCTAAGCTTTTTGCTGTTGAGCCTTTCATGTAAATAAAGGACATGTGTTTTTATTTGCAGATGATCCTGCCAGCTCTCCAGTGCACATATTTTTCTCTCCTGTGGCAACTAGCTGCAGTTTCAGAAAATTCCCCCAAGGTTGGCCACTCCACGTAATTTTGAAACCCAGAGTTGTGCTTCTAGAAGTTTAAGTTGCTTTTCTCTTCTCAGATTGCCAGAAGAAAACAGGCTTTCTAAGAAGATAATTCGTGTGTTTTTTCGAGGAAACCAAATTGAGTTGAGGCTTTTTCTCTCTGTCTTGCCCTCTTTTTTAAAAGTGTTTATGCTTTTTCAGTCCGCAAGAGAGCAAGTGAACAATGGTTCACCTCTATTTTTACTGCAAAACATGTGCATCGAATTCCTGGGGCTTGATGGAGATAAGGAACTTGTGCTAATGCCAAACAGTTTGTTGTTTTCTTATTTTAAGCAACAAAGAATATTCAGTGAAAACTCCAGGAAGTCCTGTTGCTTTGTTTTGGTTTTATTTTCTTGTTTTACTTATATATTTCTGGCAGAAAGTTTGATGAAAGTGGTAATTTTCTCATCAGCTGACTACTTACTTTCTTAATTGGTTTTATATAGTGCCAAATTCTGGCACGTATTTCAGAAGACGGTCTAGTTTAAGACACCAGAGAGGAAAACTCTTTTATGCTTTGGTTCACGTCTGAATGTGTACCTGTGCGGCTCCTCTTTGTGGTGATTTCTGACAACACTGAGTGCTGCTGCTTCTGTCATCCTGTCCCCTTCCCCTGGTGCTCTTGTGTGTACAGGACAGGATGCTGACACGGGCATTTGTTTTGTGTGAGAAATGCTGGCTAGGAGGTTACCCGTTTGGTGACTGATTCACTGTCTATTCCTGTCCCGTTCCATTCCTGTGTGGATGTCCGCATCTCTCACTGCTCTAGTATGTTCTGCCTTTCAGTCCAGACACGATTAGCTTGACTGATAATGGAGCAGCACATTTTTTAATTTGGCCGTTCATATAGGAGCAGATTCTGATTGGAAGCACAATGTTATGGCCCACGCTGCAGGGCCAAATCTGGATGTTGGCAGATAGAGAAGTTCCAAGAGCAAAAAAGAACATTTCCTGGACAGCAGTTCTAGGACCTCCTCCCTCAGTAGTGTTAAGGCAATGTTTTGCCTCCCCCTGTGCTTCTGAGCACGCCCTGGGATGGATCCCCTTTCTTACAAAGGTACAGTTGCATAGCGTGAAATCAGCCCTCCTGTAAGGGCGTTCCTCTTCTATTGACTGCTCAAGGCTCAGTGCGGTGCAACAGCTGGGACCTAGTGAAGGATGAGAAAGTCTTCTATGTGGCTGTGGGCAAATCAAATAGTGTCTCTTGCTGGATTCGTCTTAACAAATAGAGGTGTCTAAGTTTCTGAGTGCCAAAGGTAGCAGCGTAGTTAAACTGCATTCCCTCTGTAGTCAATAGAGGGAGAGAGAAGAGCAACTCCAGAAGGCAATTCACATTGAAAATTGGGTGGGATGGACCAGTTTTTCTGACTCTACTTCCATCTCTAAAGTGGAAATCATTATCACTGCTTTATAAGGATAAGCTGAAGTGAATTCTGCAAATCTTGTAGCTGCTTGGAGGGCTGTATAAGGGACTACATGCTATTAGAGCTGCCCATCCTACGGATGGAGAAACAGAGTTTGTGACTTGCTGAATACCACTAGCCTCAGCAAGTGTGACAGATGCACATGTCCTACTAGTATTTGTCACATTTCTGCACCGGTGGGGGGGGGAAGTATATATTTTTATGGATTGACCTTTCTATCCCAGATATTGTGCCTGAAAACAAGACATGGTTTTAAAGTTGTTCATAGCTAGCTAGCTGTTGCCACTGTGAGATGTCAGCTTCTTTTATAATGTCATCAGCTGTGCTATCTTAAATGACTAATATCAGTGGAAGAAAGATGCAACTGTTGTTTGTTCTGTAATTCTCTACTGAATCATAGTCCCTAACATCTTTGTCCTGTCACTTTTCCTAAATATGTTTTTAGGAGACTCTTTTTGCACTAAGAAGAGAGCTGAGGCGTTTCAGTCAGATTTGCATGTGCTTCCTCCACCATAAGGGAAAGGATGTAAGAGAAAAGGTTTGTGTTTCTCTATCACTTAAGTGGTGTTCATGCTCAGTCCTCCTTTTAAATGCCTGCCTTTCTTTTCATACTAGTATTTTCTTCTACTGATTTTTGCTATTTTTTGTCTCTTAGCGGAGAAATAACTCTTTAAAAAAAACAATCTTCAACTATTTATTTTAAAGGAAAATTAAAGTTATGTTAGTTAAAATGCTACAAAAGTTAGTGCTTTAATCAAGCATAGATATGTGTCTGCATGGGTCCATCTGCAGAATCAAGGCCTGCATCTGAATTACTCAATTTGCCAGTTGATAATCATTGTGTTTTCTGATTCGACTGATCAGTGTACTGGTTGCTATCATTGCTTTATTAATGCCTTGCTATGAATATTACTTCAAAAATAAAAAAGTTGGATAAATTGTCCAGTGATTCATGTGTAAAAAGAGAGATATTCTAGCCTAATAGAGCTCTTTTTCCTTCCCATGGAAGTTTGAAAATCTTTAGGTGGTGTTCATGCATGATACTTGTATATACTGTATCCTAAGGTAAAAGTTCTGGAAGGGCTTAGCTGTGGCATTTTACCACAGGCTGGGGCAAACAGAAATCTTCAGCTTGCAAGGAAGAAGTAGGACAGAATCTAGATTGTGACTTACGGTGTTTCATGGAGACGCAAAGTGGAGTTGGCATGAAAAGTAACACGGTCTTTAAATCCTTCTTTGGCTTTGTTTGCTTGATACAGGCCTTCATGATACTCTGTGACTGGTTGCTGATTTTGAGTCATCAGGATTCAAATAATAATGAAGAAGCAGTCGGACTTCTAGATTATCTTCCTAACACATCACTTCAGGAAAAACTGCTTTTGTTTGTCCAGGAACATGTTTTCATAGAGGAAGAAGAGGAAAGCAAAGGTTAGACATTTTCATCACTGGAGAAACAGTCTACCACTTTTGCTGTCATTTGTTGTCTGCACTGAACGTATCAGGAAAAGGGGCTGATCTTTTTTTTTTTTTTTCCCCTCCCTTGGTTTTTTTTGGGGGGGGAGGTTTGGCTGGGCCCCTTTACAAGCAAAGTGGCTCACCTGTTGTGCACTGATCTCTATCTAGTGTGGATCAACCACAGAAAATAGCTGCCAATTTACGCCTAGGTAGAAAGGGCTGATGTAATGCAGGGATGGGCGAGAATGTAAAAAGTATTGGGTAGACTGATGTTGGTGGTAGAGAGGATGGTGTTAGCCACCTCTGTGGAAGGCCTTGCCATGTTACAGCGTGACTGTGTCAATGCATGAACACTTCTAAGCCATCAGAGTAAAGGTCTAGTGGATTTTGATTTGGGGAGTGTGGGGCAGATTTTGTGGGAAATAGCTGTGTACTTGTTGCTCTGTTGCCTTTTTCAAACACATTTAGATGACAAATTGAGGCTGTTATTGTGAAGGCTGGTTTCTTTTGGGAGTGTTTTGAAAATAGATTGTTAGTTCATTGTGGTTTTGAGGCTGAGTTCAAGTGTCTTGCTTTGAAAAACCAAGCATTGTTCTAGATTATTGTGTCAAACTCTTGTCCTTCAGCTGCTCAGATGGAGTTCTGTGTTCAGTTTTGGGCAGCACACTTATCCAGGTCACAGTGCATATGCAAGAAGAGATGAGCCTAAATTGCAAAAAGGGAGATAGTAGAGGAGAATCCTTAATGGTGAAGGTAGAGATACAATAGCAAAGATTGCTCAAGTAGGTTGTAGTATCCTAGTCATGGGAGTTTTTGAAGCAGGTCATGTTTCAGGTTGCATATGTGATGTATCTGAAATTGGTAAAGTTGAATCTTTGGGTTAGATGTTTTGGGTTAGATGGCCTGAGATCTGTTTCAAACCCATTTTGCTTTCAGTTTCTCAGTCCTCCTCACAAAGGATCCCTGTCATCCCATTGCCGATTCCTTCCTGAATGAGTGATTCTGTCATGCTGTGGGTGTGCTTGTCTGTATGCACAGCTGGCAGCTGCTCCGTTTGATTTTTAACTCTAATTTGCAGATACTTCTGATCAGTCACTTGCCTTATGTTTGTTTCCAGGCCCACAGTCATGCTAGAAGCGGAAACAGTCCACATCAAAATTATAGGTCAAAGACTGAAGCCTTTTGGCAGTTGGTAGATTACATTCG
>NW_008825494.1:1960625-2025953 GCF_000699105.1 Pygoscelis adeliae | reverse complement strand
GAGTGTATCTCAGCTCTCCTGCTGCAAGAAGCTCTCCCCAAGCACCTTCATAGCTGTGTTGGAAGGCTCTTAAGAGTATTTGTTTTCTACAAGTTATCCAGCTAGTAATTAACTCATTTTACAGAGACTTCATGTGTTCTTAATGATATGAAATGACTTTTTTCTTTACCTTTGTTGATAACCACTTGGAGAGTTTCACCTGAACTCTTCTCTTGTTGACTAGCACCTATGTTATTCTAGGGAAAAAAAAAAGTGGTTGCAATTTGTCTGGTCTTTTCCTTTTGGTGTATTTGTGTCTTTTATTCTGCACTCTGTTTGGTTCTGTTCTGTAGTTGTGAGCAGTGTTGTACAAGAAGATTCTGACTACTAGAAATGTGAAAGCCCTGTGAAGATCAGAGGAGAACACTGTGCAAATAACTTGTTTTCACTGTCATCAGCTGCAAGCTTTGAAATGGAAATAAACCTGTGTTTTCTGATATATACAGGGATGAGCACTAGCATCTGTTGCTTAGCATGTTGACTGAACAGCTGAGTCTGTGCTATTTGGATGAAAGTTGGTCATTAAAATTGAGATATCTTGAATAAAGTAGTAGAACAAAGCTTCAATGCTTTTGTTTCCCTAGACCTGACAGAAGAGGAGGAGAGAAAGGAAGAAAGTTGCAAACTTGACGACTTGCACAAAAAGCGGAGTCTTCTTGCAGCATATTGCAAGTTAATAGTGTATAATGTGGTAGAGATGACTGCGGCTGCTGAGATCTATAAGTATTATGTGAAGGTAATGTTTTAGATAAGGTTGCTTTGCCTATCAGTGCATTTTAGTTTTTGAAAGTGACTCCAGTGTTTGTGGAAGATGTGGCGTCAATAGTCTTATGGCTCAGAATCCTTGTGTAATCACAAAAGGTCTATAAAATCAAGCAAGAGTGGGACAAATCTCTCCTCTGCTCTGCAGACAAAGTAACTGAAAATTGAGTAGAGGGTATGTCTGTCTGAACATCTGCTCCTCAGCTTCTCCAGAGAGGCTATTGCAGAGAAGCAATTTATGGCTGCGAGAGCGTTTTAACTATAGATTCTCACATTGAAGTGGTCAACTTACTTCATACAGCTCACACAGTCCCTGTGCAGATGGCCTAGGTTTCACATGGGTCCATGTGCTTAGACAACTGGTAGAGCTTCAGCCACTCTGAAGTGGATTTCAGGAGGGCCAAGAGCAGCACAGAGCAGACAGTTGCTTTGAGTCAACTAACAGGAATTTGGAAATACCTGAATATGGATCTTGTTCTTTACTTCATTGGGCCCAAGGCAAGCATTGGTTAAATACAGAAAACTCTCTATTTCTCTCCTAAGGAGGCTTTGTTCTTTTGTTATAATAAATACTTAACATTTAATCCTCACATTACTCTTAAAGGAGCATACCATTGCTTTACATATGAAATAATATAAAAAGTCCAGTTTTCATCTTTTAGCTTGGGTGTTCTGATATTGGGAGTGTTTTATGAACTTCTTGTGTGACATGAACACAGTCATGTGTTTTGTGTACTCCCAGTGCTAAAGAAGGGGAATGATAATTCTCATTTGTTTTGTTGCTGTTAATAGACCTACAATGATTTTGGAGACATAATTAAAGAAACGTTAAGCAGGACGAGGCACAATAACAAAATTCAGAGTGCTAAGACACTGATTCTCTGTCTGCAGCAGGTAAGGTTAAGATTAAAGCAAGAGGCTAGGGGCTCTTATGACAGCTGTATTCATATTGGAGTCTTTTACCTACCTTGCCATAATTACTCAAGTTCATTAAAAAACCTAGTAGAAGAAATCATTTCCTTGCCTGTACTTTTTACATGTATGTTGTTTTTGCATGTCATAATTAAAACGTCTTTCAAATCATTACATCTGTTTTAAAATTTGTTTTTGTGCATGGTTTTTTTTTGTCTTTTTAATCTTCAAATCCATAGTGTGTTAGGACTGATGTGAGATTATGGAGTGTTTCTTGGGACATGTCTCTTGGTAGGTGTCTCTTAACCTTAACAAAAGTTAAGGATATTATTCTGTGTTTTACGGACTGCCTCAATTCCTACTGAATTTGAGGAACCACAAATGTGTCTGTGGCTGGCCAGCTCTAATCCCCAGTATTTTCAGGATTTTTTTCTGTAAGAAAGTGGGGTGCAGCTCTTCTGAAGGGTCTCAGTTGCTGCAGCTTGCAGCTGCTGACTGATGAGGCCAGTTAGCTATTTTAGCAGCTGCTTGTGCTGGCTCTGCCCATGACCAGAGCTGCTTCTAGCTTGGAGTCGTGCTGTAAACCTCAGAGCAGGCTCCTCCCAGGGAGTGCTGATACATGAGCTTTGCTTATTTCACACGCATTGCCAAGAGCTTAGATCTGTGAACTAGCCCCTGAAATCTGAGCTTAGATGAGGCTAAGCAGCATTTGGCTACATATATTCTGCTGACATAGTCAGTGTTTAGGTATCACATAGACAACAGGCCCTTTTTGGCCTTTGCTTGACCTTGAAAGTTAACAGGTTGAAGAGAACATGCTACCTCCATGTTCTGTTGGGAAAAAACCCCAAAACATAGTTAATTGGACTCGAGACGTGCTTTTGACCCAGTCTCACTCTCAGAAATTGGACTATGCTGCTGCCGAACTTGCTGCTTTGTATCTGCATTCTGATATTCTGAAAGCCTCTCAGGCAAATTAGGCCTCTGGGGTTTGATTCAGAAGTCCCAACAGGAGATGGGGTCAGTGGAGCCATCATCTTCAGGAATTGGTTCTCTGTTTATGCACATCATTTTTTATTTTTACTTTTTAATTTGTGCCTGTCTGTTAAGCACAACAGCGTCCTTTGCGTCAGTTCTTTGTTGTTGTTCCAGTCATGTGCTCCTGAAGCACATGACTTACCTGTTCTTTTGTAAAGCTTCTGTCTGTGTAAGCTAACTGCTGCTTGCTGTGCATCTCTGTGTCCTCCTGGTGCTTTGTTTGCCTGTAGGATTACATATCGTTGCTTATCTGAGACTTCTTTTGCAGCTGTTTCAGACACATGCAGAAAGCCAAGACAGCAGTAATGGTGTGGACTTCTCCTCTGCTTCCTTCACAAATATGAAAGAACTTGCTCGTCGCTTTTCACTAACATTTGGCTGGGACCAAGTGAAATCTAGAGAATCTGTAGCCATGATACACAAGTATGTGTCACGTAACATCACTTTGTCCGTGGTCATTGCTTTTGTTAGTTGTCTGTTTTACTACTCTGTTTTTGTTTTTGTTTTGTTTTTTTTCTTCTAATAGGGAAGGGATTGAATTTGCTTTTCAAGGAGCTACTGGAGTAGATGGAAAATGCTTACCTCCTAACCTGAGCTTTCTGTTAATCATCAGTGAATTTTCCAACAAGCTGCTAAAGCCAGACAAAAGACTAGTGTAAGTTAAGTTCTTGTACACTGTCATACACAGTTTGTGTTTTGTGTATCCCTGTACATGGGACACTTGACCTTCAGTGTTGTAGAAGTTGCTCAAGGGCTTTTCAGAGAACCTTTGAAATCAGTCCACCCCTGAGGCTGTTAGTTTGAGAGACACTTGTTGAATTTTGTAGTAGTAGTTATGTCAGATTGTATGTGCAGTACACATTCTAGATCTTCTTTAGACATAGTTATGGCCACATATGGCAATTCTTCTAAAGGAATGACAGTGTTAATTTGGTGGAAGAGATCTGCAACTTGACTGGCTAGTGGATGCTTTTCTGAACAGAAAAGTAAAGCAGAGAAGACTGAGGAAGAGATACTGCCCGGATCATTATTTTGTGATGATCTAATTCCACAGCTTCAGCATGCAATTACGTGAGTTCTATGGAATATATTTGGAATAGAAATATATATGACACTATTCATAATGTGGATATTTAAATTCACAAATTTACTATTTACAGGGGACTATGCCCTGATCCAATTGGGCCTGTTTTACAGTGGTTTAAATATTTACATTTAATAATAGAAGAATGACAGCCTTATTTTGGCATCACGGGGCATTATGCATCTGAACAGAGAGATGTGTGATTATGTCTCTTATTCCCTTCTTCACCTGCCTCAACTCCAGTCATTTTTGAGAAGGAAGTAATGCTCTTCCTTCTATTTGACCTTTGTCATTACTTCCCTAGTCAGTGCTGCTTATTTTGGATCTGGATCTCTGCACTTCAGTCTTCTATTTACAGATACTGTAAAAACGATTGCAAAATATATAACAAGTATTTCCATTTTCCTGAGAGTGTATTTGGAAACATGGGAATGTAAGATGGAACATTAAGACACATCTGCCTTTTTGAATTTCTGAGCAAAACACTCCATACACACCTGACAAGAAAAGTTCCACTTTGGAGAGGCAGTCAGCAGAAATGGAAAAAAACCCCAGCCGTCACATCTTGCTGAGCCCTGTGTAAAATGTTTGCTCCTGTGTCACTTTGTCTTAAATTGGAGGTTAACTTCCATGGAGCTCATCAACCGGTTTTTATATAACAAGGGTCAACAGTGGGAAAATGTCTACTTTCCTGTTACTTTACATGACAAACACAATTTATTAACGATTGCCAGCTACCCAGACAATGTATTTTAAAAAATGAATTCAAACCCAAAATGCAAAATACAGAAGAAAAATATTTGACATATACTGATTACAACCCCTGGTAAATCTAAAGTGGATAATCTATGGGTAGTGATAACTTCCCTTTGTAATCTTGCATTTTTCTCGGGGAGAATCTTTAAGATCTACTACTAGAAGTGATTTTCATAGAACCATAGAATCACAGAATGGTTTGGGTTGGAAGGGACCTTAAAGATCACGTAGTTCCAACCCCCCTGCCGTGGGCAGGGACACCTTCCACTAGATCAGGTTGCTCAAAGCCCCATCCAGCCTGGCCTTGAACGCTTCCAGGGATGGGGCATCCACAACTTCCCTGGGCAACTTGTTCCAGTGCCTCACCACCCTCACAGTAAAGAATTTCTTCCTAATATCTAACTTAAATCTACCCTCTTTCAGTTTGAAACCGTTACCCCTCGTCCTATCACTACGCTCCCTGATAGAGTCCCTCCCCATCTTTCCTGTAGGCCCCCTTTAAGTCCTGGAAGGCCGCAGTAAGGTCTCGCCGGAGCCTTCCCTTCTCCAGGCTGAACAACCCCAGCTCTCTCAGCCTGCCCTCATAGGGGAGGTGCTCCAGCCCCTGTTTTGTACAGTTTCTGTACAACTCTGTCCACGTTGTCTGGATTTTAAAGAGCTGTTATCGTCTGTGTGGTGACACTTGTGCAATAAGTAGATTTCTGTTAATCCATCCTTGAAAAACCTTGTCATTTCATTTACCTCCAAGGAGTAATTTTTAATTAAACAAGAGGAAAATATTTCATCATTGGTGTGGGCAGATTTAAAGCTAAATCCTGATAATTTTTTTCCTAGGGCTATATTTAACTTCTTGACCAGAGGGGATATATTCCAGAAGTATATTCCTGAATGTATTGGATACATTCATGTAGGTTTATTCGTTGAAAACTTCTGTGGGAAATACAGAACCTAGCAGGGAATGGTCTTTGACTTCAGTTCTTAGTGCTTTGGACCTTCCCACTGCTGCTGGGAACAAATGGGAAACAATGTAATTCACAAGGGGGGAAATTGCAGTTTTATCCACAACTACATTCAGACTATGTTTCTAGAGTAACAGTTTCTATTCTGGGAGGCCTAAAATGCCTTGCAGAGGCTGGAGATTGTATTTCCTCTTAGAAATATTTAGGTTTAGCTCCATCATAAATTACTGGATGGAATGTTTTAGGTCAACATGAACTTTTAGAAATAAACATCTGGTTATTTTCATTTTTATTATTAATCATAGGATTGATGTCCAGGTCTGTATGTTAACATATGTGAACGTACCTGTAACAGATGAGATACAGAATATGGGCATTTGTTAGAAAGGAGTATATTTCAACACCATCAAAGTATTTGGATTTTAACCTCCTCCCCTTTAATTGCCCAGGCTGTAGCAGTAAAATATCTGACTTGTCAATTGCTCTGTGCCACAAAATGCACACAAGAAATGAATTATTGAATAACAAGCTGCATGAAGGGCCTGATTCCTGAATCAGTAGGAGTCTTTCCATTGACATTGATAGCAGTTGGATTAGACCCTAAAACAGTAGTTACAATACGTGCTTGTTTGAAACCAACAAATTCCATTACCAGGGTTTCTCGATGCCTGGGGCCCCCAGAGTCCAGGACTCTAATTGTTTCGGAGTTGGTGCTTAACCCTAACCTCCTCCCAGCACTGGTTTTCTTGTTTTGCAAAGTGAATGAAATGTCTGATATTTTCCAGGCCACACTTCTAATCAAAGAAAGAATAATATACTGTACAGGCTGGCATTGAAACTGTCATTTCTGGTATTTGCTAAGGTGGGGTCTGTTTTAACGACACTGGGCTTGATTTTAAAGTGATGAGCTGTAGCTGAAATGTAGGGAATATCCAGTTTCTAATCCCGAGTCAGACTTTGGTTTTCTTTTCTTATTGTTACAAAGTAGGAACGGGTCAGAAAGACTTTGTCAGAAATGTGCTGTTTTTCAAAAAGAATGTTTGAAGGAGACCTCTCTGCTCCAGAAAAGGTGATAGCTTCACCTGGGATTCAGGGAGGCCCTGTGTCAAGTCTCTGGATTGAATCAGGCAGAACAGGGATTTGAACCAATGTTTCTCACATCCTCTGTGTTGTCGTAATTGCAGAGCCGTTAACTGCTTCTTGCAGACACTTGAAATTTTGTTGGGAACCTGGGAGAATTGGATTGAGTTTGAGATGATATTATAGGAAAGTGGTTTTGTTGGTTGATCTTTTTTATAATTCCAACAAAACAAGCACTCATGGCGTAAATACCCCATTTCCTGACCTGCTGTACTGTTGAATCACAAGGAGCATCTCTCGCCTGGGATCTCCTTTGCATTGCAGTCCATGAGGCAGAAAAGGGCCACCAGGACAAGGGGTGCATCCTTGCAGAGTTCTGCTCCGTTCAGACTGCTCCTGGCAGCAGCAATTGGCAGTGACTTTACCTGCTCAGGAAATTCTTTCTAGAGACTGATGTAATTCTGTAATTCGTGGGAATCAAGTGTTGTTTGTAATGCTGAAATTCAAACACTCTTCTAGCTTTGAAGACATTTACATTTTAAATATTCAGGTATTTCAGAGACGTCCAATGTTTCTGAGGAAAGGGATGCCCTTTCTTTTTCTTCGACAGTTCGGTCTGCACCTTTGGAGAGTAAAGGGAAAATGCCTTTCTAGCAATAGCTTCCCTAGACATTGAGGGGAACGATACTGAGTTTTCTTATGCTTGTTTTTGGTTTTCTCTAGGTATGCTTACTTACAGAGGTACATAGCAGAACCACTGCCTTGCAAAGGAGACGAATGGCAGCCGTTGATTTGGTACAGAAACTCTTTACTGGCAAGTGAAGACGAGGAGAGCTCTGTCCTCGGCAGTTCAGGAGAGTGGTCCCCCGTGGGCACATCTAAGATGTCTTCTTTTAAAAGGAAATTGTCTAATGGTATGAAAACTTCCCTGTTCTGGATGGGCTGTCTTTGTTTTGTCCCAGCAAAAATGCACTTCATGCTTTGCATTAGCAGTACCACAGTGTGTTGGACGTTCCAGTTTGAACTGTGGCTTTTGCCTTCAGCTTTGTTGTTGTTAAAGGCCTCTTCATCAGGCAATAGCAGGAAGGTTGGTCTGGAGACTCTGTGAGCCAAATTCAGATAATCTTGAATTCTGCTCTGTACTGAGCTCTGGCATTTGTCTGTGCCATTGAGACTTGGTTCATTGCTTTCAATTGTTAAGTTAAGGGCGTTGTTGCTTTAGGCTCTCTAGGTACTTGAGGCAGGAGAGGTATTTCCAGAAGTTGATTCAGATCTTCAGCCCAGATGATCTGGGCCAAATCATCTTCTGGGGTCTTTCTCTCTGTTTAATTTCTAGGGAGCCTGTAAGATTATACTCCTAACTTGAAGTGTGATAATTAGGTGGGCTGCATCGAGGCTTTAGCAGCTCTCACGGACTTCCAATCCGTAATGAGGTATTCCCTGAATGGATATGGTGGGACTTAATTAAATGTAGTAAAGCCATGATGAAAACAATTGCCAGTAAAAATGCTAAGTGCTATGGACATGTGCAGTTGTATGTGGAGGAAAGGGAACTTTTCCAGAGCGTACTTTAGTTTCTCTCTCATCCTTTCTCAGAAACTTTCTTTTCAGTGACCTGCCTTCAGAAAGCTTGTTCCTTTGTGTCCCAAAGGCCCTCCTTTCTTGAGGGTTATGTAGACTCAGCAGTACTGATAGCACTTATGGACCAGGGCCAAGATCTTAAATCTAGATTGCAAAAATGACCAGTGGGCAAATTAAATTGAATTTCTTTTATGTGACTTTTAGCTGGCTCCTTCAATAAATTAATGATTTGCTCCAAATCTCTCTTGGAGCTTGGCCCCGTTGCTTCACTGCTGTGGGGAACATGTTGGAAATGTCCATCTCAAGACCTATGAGGGTGAGGCTGAAGAACGAGTATGTTCACTGTCTGTTACAGGGTCTTTGCCTGAAACCAGCCAGACTGAAGCAGCAAGCAAAGCTCCAGACCTGCAGTGTGCTTCCCAGCTTGCCTCTGCAGCAGGGAGAAGCAGAAAGAGGCTAAAATCTCGAGAGATGCACTTGCAGGAACATTTGCCGTTCCTTTGTCCAGGAGGGCTGCGGAGAAGATACTGGTGAGAGTTTTGTGTCTTACAAGCTCCTTCACTTGTCCTGGTATTGACAGTCGGGGTCTCTCTATCCACCTCTGCTTCCATTTTTCGTAGTACTTCCATGGGCACAGGGTGTGTGCCCCTCCTGTCTTTCTTATGGGCTGTGTCCCAAGGGCAGGTTGTGTTTTTGTTTCCTCAGTCCGATATCTACATTTGCTGCTTTAGCCTGATTGTCCCCCACTGTCACAGCGCTTCTGTGCCTTCTTGGACTAGTATCGAGTGTGCAGAGAAAAAGACAAGGAAGGAGGAGGAAGGTTCCCTGTCCCACTTCTCCTCTCTGTGGTCCTGATTAGAGGGCTGTGGTGTTGGTTACCCCCTGGCTGTTTGCTGCAGCCGGATGATGAGTGTTTTCGGCATCTCTGGAAATGAAAGAGGATTCTTGTCTCTGCAGATCTGCTATAAGCTATTGTGTAACTGGTGACTGTCTTTTAGAGAGGTGCATGTCTGCGTGCAGCATGCACACGTGCCTGAGTGAAACCCCACAGAATTTGGATGTGAGAGAGGTATTGCAGAAATAGGGAGTCTGGAGTCTACTTTTGAGCTCTGTAAAGCACTCAGAGTGCTCAATTGGGATGTTTTCCTTTAAGACAGTTCATTTATTGAGGTGTTAGGCATCACTTCCCATATGGGTAGGTTAAAAGATGAAACACAAATCCCAGAAAGATGCATACTTTTCCAGGTTTTGGGACACTTGTTGAGTGGACCTGGTGAATGCAAGTAAAACAGAACAAAAATTTGTTAAACATGAAGGTAGCCCCTGTTTAAATGAATGTTTTATTTCTGAACTGCTTTATTGGCAATTCCTCAGAGCATAACCTCTTTCATACCTGGGAAATACTGGGCCAGAAACTCTGGGCTACCTTACATGGATGTCTCAGCAGCAGATCTTAGTATGTGAACTACTCTGCCTTAAGCACACTTGTGCAATGTGCAACCTCTGTTACAAAGTTTCTCAAGACTTAGCTTTGTTTTGTTCCAGCAAAGATGAGATTAAGACAGAAGGTGTCTCAGAGGAGGGTCAAGCAGAAGACACAATTGAAGATGTCGATGTTGACGTGGTTGGTGCAGACCAGGTAATTCCGGCTCGGGTTTTCCAGCTCTGAGGACAGCTGTAGTTGAGGTGGGTGAATGTGAGTTCAGGGTCTCATGAGTACCCATCTAGCAGCAAAGGGGCTGCTCTTTTGTGGCCCCTTTCAGGCTGAGAAAAGGGGTTCTCCCTTCTTCCCTCTCCAGCTGCAGCTGTAGTCTCCTTCTTCAGCTTGAGCCGCATTTTTAAGGCAATTCTTTTTGTAGCGTCTAGACATCTTCAGTACATTGAACACCAGCTAGGATGCATTAAGAGGAGGATCCGGTTTCCTTTTTTTCCCATGCTGTGAAGCTCCTTGATTAAGAGCCATTTGCTGCAGTTGCTTCATGTTACTGACACATTGCGGAGATGGCACTGCTGCATGGCCTGCAGGGAATGTCTACTTCAAAAATGGTGCTTGCATTGTGCTCTTTAGATCGAAAGACTCGGAATGTGTCTGATCACTGGTCAGCCCAGGGCTCTCGCTGGAGCATCCCTTGTTTCTTGCCCTTTTCCAGTCAAGGCTGTTGGGGAGATTAAATTGTCCCCAAACCAGCTGGGGATTTGAAGGGAAGCATGCAAACATTTGTGAGCTTGGAGTGGCAGCCAGCGTAGCCTGGGGGTTGTCTTGTGGGCACCGATTGCCTTTGGGATCAGATAATAGTTTGGCAAAACTGCAGCTGTCTGTCTGGGTCTCGGCTCAGCCCTGGAATGGATACTTGCAGCAGGGAAGGACTTTTAGTCCTTCGGGACAGTGGAGTGCAAGGACTCCAATAGCCTGTTGTACACCAGAGGTCTTGCAACAGCGACTGTACTGAAAGGGGAAAGGAAAAAATAAAAAAGAGGCCATAAGGTTTCCTGGGCTGCAGCCTTTCACATCCCTCCCGTCCTCTAAGGGTTTGCTGTGTCAGCCATTGCAAGGGGCTGAGCGGTTCCTTCAGGCTTTTCTCCTGTATTTCCCCTGCTCTCTGAAATTCTAATAGAATGTAAACCCAGGGTTTGGCAGACAGTTTTTTTTGCAGTGATTTAGGCAACCCCTTGATTTCCAGTGGCTCTGGTTATCTGGGATCTAAGCCACATTCGAAGACCTTGTCTGATTTTTGACTTATATGAGTTTTTTCTGTAAAGTTGAACAAATGGTTTCTTTTCGCATTTGAGTGGTGGGATTTTTTGGGTTTTTTCAAAGAGGACTAGAGGAAAAAGGGACTTCTACCTTTTCTTCCAGTTGTATGCTTTTCAAAATGTAGACTGTTTGCTTGGACCATATGCTTGGAGCAGCTCCTATTGAAGATAGATAATAAAAGGACTTAAATCTGTGGACCAAGATCGAAGCCATACAGAAAATGCACTACTTATCTAGTATGTGGCCTTTCCCTGTAGTGCCTTTTCTGGGCTCCCTGTGGTATAGAAACGCTTCTTTCCTTTTGTGGAAGCTAAATATAGTGCTTTCCAAGAGCCAGCTATGGCCAAGCTGCTAAATGGTTAGAGGCTACGCTTTTATTCTGATTCCTTATGTGCTCTTGTATGATGTTTTCTTGATAGTATGAGACTGACTTAATTTTTTTTTCTTCTGGTATAGGACAGTTAAGAAGCTGAGAGGATAAATGGAAGTGAAGAACACGCTACCATTTTTTTCTGCAAATTGTTTAACTGAAAACGGGGTTGTGATGGCATCAAGGAAGGCAGCAGGAGATACCGATCAAGTCAAATCCCTGCCTGTAGGCATCCACCCAGAACCAGTTACTAGCACCGTGGTTGATTTCTCCACATTGCTGTTTGTGGTGTTACTGATTTGGCTGTTGCACTGCTAAGGCTGTGGGCGTTACGAACATCAAACTGCATCCTGGTCCTTGATGCTGCCTTGGAACAATTCCCAACCTAAGGATTGGAAGCAGGGCATTGACAAATATTGAGTCAAAGACTCTGTAAACTAGGTGAGACAAGCTTGCTCAGATCAGCGGGGGGGCAGCGTTCTGCTGGATGTATTCTTTACCATTTGAGATAACCAGGATGGATATCTACTTGTTTCCTTGTACCTGACCCCGGGGCAAAAGGAGCCTGGCCCAGCTGTGAACGCTGTGACCTGCTGGGTGATGGCAGGGGGCTTGGCAGCGCCACTTCCTGCCTGTAAGATGGAAAACCTGGATCAAATCGTCTGAAACCATTTCTAAATTCCAGTGCTCACAGAGGTGTGGTTAGTCATCTGTGGGGCTCAGGACACGTTCCCAGGAGACTTGCATCAAGGCTTCTAAGTAACAAAGAACGGAACAGTGGACCAGTTGACTGAGTATTTTCCTCTGGAAGAAACCCTTCATGCACAGTGATCATGTGGTAATTACTTGGAAAATATAAAGCCTGAAAAGACAATGTAAATAGACTGTAAATACGGCCCTTCAAAATAAGTTTTTCCATTAAGAATTTGGAAATGTTCTTCACTCAAGAGTGTTTCAGAGGCAGTAGGCTGGGGTGTGCTGGCTGCTTTTGCTGACCCTTTGTCACTGCTCCATGGAATTGTACACTGCATTAATGCTATCAATCGATCATCAGCTTTATTTTTTTTATATACTTTTTTTTTATGGTAACTGTGTAAAATAAACTACGTAACCATTGCTATCCATTAGCACTGAAAGTGCAAGTGCTATTCCCACACTAAGTCTGGAGTAAGAAGAGCAGCAGTGCTACTTGGCTTTGTAGTTTGCCCTGTTATTAAACAGACTGAGAAGTGAGCTCCCATGAACACAAAAGTGAAAGCCATGAGTGTCTCCCAGGCCGTAGTAAAGCCATTATGTTTCATTTTGCGTAGTTATGTATGCAAGGGGAAAGCCAGCACTCCACAAGATAATGCCAGTTCTCACCCAGATCAACTTGTTCTCAGTTCCCCTGTGACTTGCGCCCCCCCCCCCCAATACCTGGACTGTGATAGTGATGTTTCCCTCATCTATCTAGATTTGTGGCTCTAGGCCTAACATTTACCAGGTAGGCAGAATACAGCTGGACTTGGACTAAGAAAACAGTTATCCCTGGGACCACATCAAACATGCAGATGCTTTAATTCTTGTAACAAAGGACTAGGGCTGGGAATTATCCTTCTGGGGGAAGGTACAGTAATCTCTATCATTCCTGTATTGCAAGAAAAGCTACTTCCACAGTAACACTGTGATTTGCTCTACTGGAGCTGTGCAAATCCTTCAGGAAAAAAAAGGGACTGGCTTATCAAAAGTATAATAGGGAACAGGATTTAAGAGGCCCTTCCTTAAACACAAAGTGGCAACAACAGCTACAGGTGCTGCGGAGGAGATCTACCCTGCACCATAGCTCCGTTTAAGGGAGAAATGTCACTGTGTGATGAGAAAGTCCTTGGCTGTACGTGCCCATTTACAAGCCCCTTTTTTAAGAAGGGGGCTTCCAGCCGAAAGGTTTCAGGTAGGGAAAAGTCACTATCCCTTGAACAGCAATAGAAGTTCAGGGTCATCTTGTAGAAAGCCAGTTGGTCATCCTTTCCCAGATGCTTAACATAAATCCTCTGTGATCTTTACTGTTTAAAAATCCCAGACCATGGGCAAGTAGTGAGAGGTATCTGACCAACACGAGAGAAATTTGACATTGATGAGTTTCCATTAAAATTGGCATAATCAACCCTGATTTTATTTTTAAAAATCCTGAGTGGTATTAAAATGACTTGAGTTTGCCTTGTCAAAGGTTCACTAACAGATGAGTTTCATTGCCTAAGATCCAGAGGATGTAAGTCTCTACGTGAGATGGTGTGATGGGTTGAGTGGAACAGATTTTTCTGAGCCACTTCCAGCTGTTCAGCAACACTGTCTTTTGGATGAAGAAAAACCTGCTTCACGCTTGATTGCTTTGCATATGCAGCTTGGTGTAATTATCCAACCAGACTGCATACTTGGAAAACCCATCGTATCTTAAATGGTTCTTTAACAGTAGGAAGTTAATTGTATGCAGTATATAACATAATTGGAACTGTTAAATTCCATGTATGAAAATCTTTATTTGAAAATGCAAACATGATTTTTAAACATTTTAACAGATCTACACTGCAACCAAAAAATAACTTACATCTTTTTGTACATTTTTTTTTTCCAACAAAATCTGTTTAACAGCAAGAGTGAGGCAACAATTTCAAGCTGCTGTGACACCGATGAATATCCATGGAATGTGTCAATAGCAAACAACTGAAGGGGGGACAGACAAAAGCACTGAATGCCCACAACAAATTAGTGCACATCACTGATCAAGTACCATTTATACAAAGGCTTTTAAAAAAATTGGTTCCTTCTACATGAATTAACACACTCATTTTGGATCAAGTTATGAACACTAAAACAGACTTCATTATTAAATATCTTTTTATAATGAACATCAATGAAAAGACTGAAGTTTAAAAGGGCAAGCAAAATTAAAAGTTGGGGCAAACAAGGACTACATGGAGAAGAGAAGCAACTTGTCTCAGGCGTTCGCTTTCCTTGTGCACTAATACGCTCAGCTTGTCGAGTGAGACCCTATTTGTAAGTGAGAGCCGAATCATGCACTCACGGTCACGTCTCTTCCTTGCCGAGGCATAAAAACCCTAGGACTGTCTATGAGCATATAAGCATCGCCGGCCAGGTATAAATTGTCTCCTTACCTCCCCCACCAGGACAGGAGCACCTGTTCACATACGGGATGGAGATGGTCAGTGCACCACGCATCAACTTAGAGAGAATTACACAGTTCTCTTAAAAACGGTAGATTACTTTTCGCCAAAGTCAAATATTGTTATTCTTCCAAAAAGGAATTATGCAACATCTGTCAATAAATACTTTCATCTATTTTACAAACTATAGACTATTGAATAAATACAAAAAGTTTCATCATTCCATACAAATGCGCTTCTTTTATTTAAAAGGTAGTGTAGTGATTAAATAACGTTTAGCACAAAACGAAGCTGACTTCCTGGAAACAAAACCCACTGAAACGTATAGGTGTGTAGCAGACCTGCTGCAGACTGTCCCTTCTCTTCTGCAAGTGTCAACCAGAAGTAACCACTACTCAAAGTCTTCTTCATAGTCATATTCATCCAAGTCCACATCAGCCAGATGGGAAGGCATTTCAAAAAATGGTCTTTTTTCCATTTGATACTTCAGGACGTTGGCCTTCTGATGGTCTACAGGGTTCAGTTCTGCTTCATACCTAGGAGCAGGCAAAAAAAGAAGAGGAGAGAGTCTCGCTATGTTGGGAAGTGCCCAAAGGTTTGAACACTAACAAGGCGCCTGCAGGAAGATCATTATTTCCAGCATTTTATATTTACAGGCAAGAAACATGTAACCAGAAGCAGCACTAGGTTTCTGTAATAATTACCTAAATTTAAGCCAGCTTACCCTCCCATCACCTGCAGAACTTATTAGTGAGATATGCAGCTTTACTGAAAGGATTCAAAGCCCATACCGCTCCAGTGGACTACTCGTAAGTTAGAAATGGTCAAATGCGAGCCTGCAGTGCTTGACAGAAACCCCTCCAGTTCTTTTCAAGAAAGCTGGAATTAGGCTGAACAAACTACACCTGTAGTAGATACAACAGAAGAGAAAGAATACTGGAAGTGTTACTAAAATGCACGTGAGCACAAGGAAGTGACAGCAGCCAACTGTGTATTTGAAGCAGATGCTAGAAAGCAAAAGCCAATTGTTTAATGAGGAATTACTGATAACCTCCTGCTGATTATGCAAATGAGCAGATGGATAATGAAAAGTAATGCTTAACTAACTCAAGTCAGTGAAGGCGGACTTGAAGACCGTAGAGATTTACGATGTCAGGTTAAAGAACTGACCATTTCCTGGGCTAGGTTGACTCAGTGTCGTGCACATCTTCCCAAGCGCTGCTTGCATCTCACCTCGGCACGTGGTTATTTCCATCTACTTAAGAAGACTAGGCGAAGAACGGGCTTTAGACACTGCTGTATCTGTTCTTCAAATGCGACTTTGTAATGGCATTGTGTAGCGATTAGAAGTATTCTTTCAGAGAAAGACGTAGGGCAAAGGAGAGTTAAATACTAAGAAGCCACCATGAACACTAAAATAGAGTAGCATTAATAGCAGAGGCAGGAGGAAGAACAACATTTTCAATTGTGAATGCAGTTCTGTTGAAACACTTCAGAGATAAACTATTAAACATATTAAGCCAGCTTCACCACCATTTTGAGTAAAAGCAATCTAACAAAATGATGCTTTGAGAATACCAGGTAAAGACTAAGCAGTGAGTGAAAAAATAGTTCTTGATTTTCTTTCCTTTTTTTGTTATTTCATCCTTCCCAGGGGTATTAAAGCCTCAATTATGTGAGCATCAATCGGTGCTTAGGCGGTGAACGGAATACCTTGGGTTTCTCCCACAAATTCACCACTGATTCGATCAGGAAACAAAAGTCATCCTAAGAGTTACTTTACCGAGTTACACATTTGAAAACAAGGATTTGGAAGAAAGATGCGTATTCTACCATAACAGCAGTTTTGGCTCACAAACCTGTAATTTATAGTCTTCTACACCATTAATTCCACCCTTTTGAGAAGGATCCCCCCCCCTTTTTTAAACAGAAACATCTTGAATGCACCTTCTGGATTTGTTTATTGCATAGTGATATAGAGGCAACAGCAGCTTTTCCAGTCATTAAAAAATGGCAGCATGAGGGTATCGCAGACACTGTTTGTAGGTTCCATCCATCCTGTCCTCAGAAGATTGTTATTCAAACGTTACTGGACCACATGAAAATCCCCCTCTTCCAAAGCTCTGGTGGCCTCATGGAATATCACTTTTACTCCTTTCCAAGATATTCAAGTAAAGGAAATTTGGAAACGCTCTCCCAGTTTTACACACCTGGGCACTAAAATTGAGTTACTTCTCACCGTATTAGAAAGTCTATTGCTACTTTCCAGCACAGAGGTTTTTATGAAAATACAACCATACAGTGACAACACCTCTAAAGAGCCCTTTTTTTTTCCCCTCCTCGCACTTCTAAAGCTCATGTAGATATAAAGAAATCAGCCTATTTCTAGATTTCTGTATACTGCTCCCAGCTGATTTCAGATTAACTGCTTTAATAAGAATGTCAAGAAAATATTTACCATGGAGGTAATAAAATAAAAAAAAAAATCATACTGGATTGTCAAACAGTCACTTCAGTTCGGACAGGCATTACAGCCCTTTAAGTACAGTAAATGATTTTAAGGAAGGTTTTTGTACAACACCGTTAAATAAAATGCTCATAATAAATTTTTGTTAATGTTTTTGTTCATTAGACTCTCCTAACAGCAGCCAGGAAACTTTTTGTAGTCTTGCGTTTCTCTCAGATTCAGCAATAGAAAATAAGCTTCATTTTTCAGGACAATTGTAGGAAAAAAAAAAGGTTCAGACAGTCCTACTTTGGTATTAAGTTTTGAAGACACTTTTGCTGACCTTCTGCATTCAAACTTTAACTCAGATTTGACAATGCCTCCCTGAATACCTCTCTTCAGATTTTCATTTATTTTTCTCACAATTTAGATTCAGTTTCTTATTTGAGAAACAATTTGGAAGGCATCCTAACTTTGCTCTCTATTAGGAAAAAAAAAAAGCATCTCAATTCAGCAGTTTAAATGCAACAGTCTTCACAAGCTTCTGATATAAGGGTAGGCAGAAATCAGTAAGATGAAGCATAATACTTGTCTGTTTCCATTTAGTCAATCCATATGGTTGTGTATATGATACTTGAAACACTTGGACAAATTACCAAGTGGTAGTTAATGGAGACAATGAGCATTATAATCTATACTCCAAGGAAATGAAGCACCAAAATTTCAGGAACACTTGGGTAAAAGCTTTTCTCCATCTGCGTGGAGGGCCAACAGGTAAGCTACGGCCTATGCAAACAACCCAACTAGGGATACAGAAAGTAATTAAATAAAATGCATCATTTTTTGGGCTGTGCTTCCGTAGGATGCAATATTTTTCTTTAATTGTCAGGGTTTTTTTCTACAAGATCTGACAAATATGCCAATGTCAGAAGCAGAGACAACCTACAACCAAAGAGTCGCTTGAGTTTACAAACACCAGGCTCAAAAGAAATGAGAAACTGGATGTTTCAGCATCATACATCTTCTCTCCTCCATATCCCAGCGTACTCCACTACATTATTCTTACAGTAACACGCTGGTTTTCCTCAAGGAGTGTATTTACACAGTGAAGGTGCATTTTTTTCAAGTTTTAGGGTTACTAGGATTCTGCTTTACATACTGTAAGCTCCACAATATTCTCTGTATTGCTTAAGCTGTAATTGTGTAAACATAAAAAGAAGACCGTGCTTATACCATGGAGAGAACAAATGTCATAGAAGTACCTGAAAAACTACGTGTCCAAGACCCGTTAGAAGTTTACCGAAGAGTGAAAATTTAAGATAATTTTTTAAATAGAATCTGAAAGTTTAACTTGAGAAACATTTTGTATTTTAGTTTCTATTTTGTCCACTTTCTGTGTAAAGCCATAGAACCATGGTTTCAGGTACACCTTGAATACATTTTCTATGGAAGAGAACAGAAGTGACCCCAAGAATACTGCCTGTGAATTTTGCAGCTTTTATCTTCACCAAGAGCAGACATCTTGGGGGGGAGTGGGAAATACAGTAAAATAATTTAGTCTAAACAATAATCAGAGATGCTCCTAGCTCAGAGAATATTAGAATAGACTAGACCATTTCAGTTGGAAGGGACCTACAACGATCATCTAGTCCAACTGCCTGACCAATTCAGGGCTGACCAAGCTAAAGCATGTTATTAAGGGCATTGTCCCAATGCCTCTGAAACACTGACAGGCTCGGGGCATCGACCGCCCCTCTAGGCAGACTGTACCAGTGTCTGACCACCCTCTCGGTAAAGAAATGCTTCCTCATGTCCGGTCTGAACCTCCCCTGGTGCAGCTTTGAGCCGTTCCCACACATCCTGTCACTGGACACCAGGGAGAAGAGCTCAGCACCTCCCTCTCCACTTCTCCTCAGGAAGCTGTAGAGAGCAGCTTTGACATAGGAAATGCAGGAAAATGTGTTTTCTCTAAACAGGTCCATCAACTTAAGGCCTAAAACAAGTTAAATTTGTACTTGTTTTCCTTATCTTTTTAAATAAGAAAAACAATGAATGGCAAATTCAGGACTTTGGATTCCAAGAGGTTCTGGAAGCTACACAGCAAAAGTAAAAGAGTGATTTTGAAACAGGAAGATTTCTTACCTTATTTACTCTTACAGAACTGTGAGAAAATAATTCTGAGTTCAGAAGTGAGAATTTTTCCCCCCCAAAAGCTCCTAATGAAGCTCTTCATTCATTTAACAACAAGCTACAAAAATTAATGTTGTATTTTGTTTAGAGTTGCAGCTTTTTCAAATCTTCTTTCTTCCCAAAATTTGGAGTAGGACCTTTTCTTTGACAAAGCCAATGCGATCAACAAACCGTCAAGGAATATTTCATTCAAGATACAAGCAAGGTTCTTCCTCCCTCACTGAGCACACGGCTGAACACGACGAACAGCAACATTCTATGAAAACAGCACTAAGGATGATAGCGATGGTGAGGCTCTGCATTAGTAGGGAAGATTCGTACCTACTCTCCCGCTACATTTCTTACCCGTCATTCCACTGGTCGCTTGCTGCCTCTTCTGCCACCAAGATATCATACTCTTCAGCAGCATACTTCTCCCAGTCAGAGACCTCTTGGCTTTCACCTTCACCATCCTAAACGATCACATTGCAAGTTATACAAAAGCGTATTAACTGTTGAGCACATAGCTAAAAAGACTTTTAAAGCTTCCTACTCACCCGCAACATAGAAAATTGATCCTTCTGTTCATGGTCAAGGTATTTTTCAATGTTGAAGAAAGTATCAAAAAACACATTTGTCAACTTGCATCTCTTTAAGTCATGCAGAGTAATTTTTCCTGTAAAGATTGCAAGATAAAGTATTTAGAGCTGAAATGATCCTTTCTCCAAAAAGGAGGAATGTTACTCAAAAGTTAAGTCATCATTATGCTCAATGAGAACATTCGCCACTACAGATGAAATACACACCTAAAGAAGCATCCTTCAAAGTGGACAAAACTGTTAAATGTTTCGATTTCTTACTTGCTTTAGCTGTCATCCTACTGTCCTTCATTATGTTGGAGTGAGATGCCATCTACCTCCCTTAGCTATTAAAAAATCATTTAAGCTAATTGTTTAAGCTTCCTCAAGAGAGAGAAGTCTCAAGTGAGCTAGCCATTCCTTCCCAAGAAGTGCTTGGGTAGCAGGTAGGAACCCCTCTGGCAGCAGCCCTTTCTCTTCCCTGACTTGAAAAGACAAACGAATGACAGAGATGAGAGCGTGTGACTGTGCTTCGTGCAAATGAATTTTTCATAGAGACTAGTTTGCCACACTTGTCCAGCCTGATCAATATTTACTGCTTGAGAGGAAAGGTAAAGGCTCAGAGGCGTTTTGTTTGTTTGCTTTCTATCAAGTGATACTTTAAAGACTCAAATCAACTGATCTGTTAACTGTTAGAAGTATTTGTCAGGTTGCTCAGAAATGTTACCTTATTTCAAAGTTGAAGATTAAGCTTCTGCAGAAAGACTGAAAAATACCAGACATACAAGGAAAGACAGATGGCTATCCTTAAAACTCCCCTTTATTGATTCACCTTAAATATGGCCAGCCTTCTGTTGTCAATCAAAGAGGCGCTAACTGCAGATGTTACAGTAGAGTTCAGTAAAAGCCAGACTTAGAACAGTATTTCCTCAGCGTACTGTCCCGGCCTCTAACAAAGTATAACTCAAGGACATCAGAGGGAAGCAAAATCTGAACCCCGTTTGGAAATGGTTGCCACACTTGTGTCTGTCGCCATCTGAAGTGCCTTAATGTGTTCTGCCTGGCTTATAGCTGATGCTCCAGAATGACACAAATCCCTCATGGCACCTGTGTCGTATCTGTCAGACCCACACAGATGTCGGATGTATTGGGCCATCTCAAGTGGCAGCAACTCTCCACAACCGAGCAACTGATTTGAGTCCTAGTTATATAAGCTCCCAATTTAAGTTCGACACCTATATTTGGTCCGTTGATTTGCTTTCCAGTTTCCATTTATTGCAGTGGGACCCTTGACACCTAATGCTCATGTAGATGCCTACGTTGTCTCTCAAAGACCAACAAAAAAAGAATGAAATTGAGAAAACTAAATTCAGGTCTCGACAAATTAAAGAATTTGCTTTTTGGTACACAGAGCATCCTGTAGCAATCTGTATCACAGTTTAGTCATAAATGTATGAAAGTGCCTTCTTTTGTTTCAAATCTACCAAGTGAAATGTCATTTTATGCTGCTAGTTTTTGTATAGGAGAGCGACCGAAGAATTTTTTTCTTAATCCACCTTTTAAATGCCACCCAGTTTTTATAGAAAACCATCAACCCTTCACAATTGGCTTTCATTTTCATTGCCCTAAATAACTCTCATCTTGGTTGTGTTTCACAGTCTGCTTTTATTGTCTTCATGATACAGAACAGATACATCAATCTTCTTTCATTTGAAATGCAGAACAGAAACATTATTGCACATGTCTGCCTTTCAGAAGCATAACGTACCAGACTGGAAGGGAACCCCTAAGTTCGGGAGGATATCGTAGGCAACTCTACAACAAATGCTTTCCTCAGAGCTTACTTCACCTCACCTTAAATGCTCCCTACCCCTCACGCATTACACAATGTCGGTCTACCACTTCATTCTGCTGATATCTAGGATTGAGCTTCCAGCTGAAACATACTTAACAGTCCTTTTTCGTTTACAATTTTGTTCATCTGCCTTTAGAAATGTGTTTTCACCTAGCAAATCTATATTAGCTTGGTTTAAATAAGAATATGAAGCTTTAAGTTCTAGTTTTGAGCTATTTCAATTCACTGAGCAAGCAAAAATTATGTCTCAATAAAAGACAACTGCCTTTTAAAAATAAAATTAATTTTCTTGTAATTTAAATATTCTTCACACTAGAAAGAAGGTGGGCAATAAGCAAGACTATTATTAATGGATTCGCTAAACAATTTTATAGACAGTAAACAGGACCACCTTCTGACACACTCAACTAAAGTGATACTTGAAATTCAAGTAGGAAAAACTCAGTGCTTCATCTAGAAGTGTCTAAACGTGAAACACTAGCACAACATTACATTTGCTAAACGAAAGCATTAAATAAGATGGTCAACGATTTTCTTTTACCATAAAACATAGCAAACATTAGTATATGCCATAGAGGTTGCTACTCCTATCAAACACTTCAAGAGCAAATAGGCAAGTTCTAAACTTACTGCAATGCAGAGTCTGTGCAGTAATAGCAACCAGACTGTACGCCAAGTCCTTTTACACATTGAAATTCACCTTAAAAAGCATAGCCATAATAAGGGTTATTAGTGCTAACTGTGGTCGAGTGTTGAGACATTAAATTTAGATACAGGCTGACCTCGGCTGTGTTGAGTTCAACAAATCCCTGAAGACTAATCTGTCATGACTACAACAGTTTTATCAACTTGAGACAAATATCAGAAACAGCATAGAGGTAGAGGCCACGAACATGCAAGATATCACTCTTCAACACCAGAGTAATATGTTTACTAAGGCATGCAAAAATATTTTTAGTATTGAGCAGCACAGAAGGGCAAATATGAAGTGAGCATCATGCTCACGTCCTAAGTTTTTTTCAGGTGTAAAATGTAAACTCAAGTTTCATCAGCTAAAGACCACATATGTCAAATGCAGGGGGGTAGAATGCAGGTCTACAAAGGTTCCAATGAATGCAGAAAATAGCCAAAAACTAAGAACAGTTTAGAATTCAGTTATTTTTAAGCCCTTTGACATTGACCTGAATTTCCTAAGGGCATCTTAGGCTTCTAACCTAAAATAAGTCATTACTAATCTACAGAGACAAACACTGTTTAGAAACCGTTCCCTCTGAAGAAATCTCAATTAATTGAGTGCTGGAACAGGTAAGAGGCAAGCGAACAGAACAGTCAAGAGCTTTTCTTGAGAGCATCACCTCAGCCAGATAGCGACAATATTTCATTTAAGACTAAACATGGCTACAAGCCCAAAATAAAAGCCTACAAGCAGTTGTAAAGCAGCATATGAAATTTTAGTATGAAAATGAATGCCTGCCTGCTGTTGGAAGACCATTCAATTAATAAGCTCTAACAGACTTTAGAGAAAAGACAACCTAAAGGCACATTCTTTGTATGACCAACTGAGTGCTCTTAAGGGTGCACTAACTCCTAATCCAGAGAAACAGAAGTTACAGACGGAAAAGGATTTTATTACCTTCATATTGCGGCTTCACGAGATCCAGCATCTGGCACAAACAGTCTTCAAATGGCAAAGGTTCTATGGCCATGTTATCTAATTTCTGGCACTGCTCTTCATAAAAATACTCCAATTCATACATAGACAAAGCACCATCCCCATCAAGATCCATGCAGCGAAACCAGTATTCAATGCTGAAATCCAGTAATTAATAGCAAAGAACTGTTTACACAAACTTATTACAGAGTTTTAAGAAGGTATATTGACTGTTTTAAAGGCTACGCTCCTTACAGATGCAAAACTAGACTTAAGACTACATTCCATAATGCCACAGGAAGTAATTAAACACCACCTGTGTGGTAAGAGTTTCTGGTATTTGCTATGCCATACATCACTGCATTTGAAAACACACCTGTCAATTGTGGGTGGGTGAGGGAGGAGGTGACTAAAACACATGGCTTTACATAAAAACTCAAGGGAGCCAATGAAAAATTGAATTGTGTATCAATATGAAAAAAGAACTTGGGCTTTGAACAAGCCAGTGACATGTCACGCAACAGGTTTCTTATCAATATCCTATCGCTAATGCTACCTGTATAGTTTCCCGGTCACTGGCATCATGAAACAACTGCAATTTCTTTATCTATGGCGCTGTCTGTAAGTAGGCCACACAGAGCATATGGAACAATAACAATTAGCCTCTTCAAAGTCATTAAAATAGACTCTTACAGCAGCAACAATAGGAGACACTGAGAAATATGAATGATGCAACGAACTGGGCCAGCTTTCCACTCATGTTTTTATAGTTTAGCTTCTTCCATCAGAGTTCCAGCTGAGCATCAGTGGTCCCCATTTAAGGGCTGGAAAACCAGTAAAGTCAGTCTTTATTTCTGTTAAATCATAAATTCATTCTTACCTAGTTGGTGTCTTCTTGTCCTCTTCAGATATCAAAAACCAGACAAAATCAGCATAGCTAATTTTCCCATCTTTTTGTGCTTTTCTACCTCTTGAAGGCCAATGAGGAAAAAAGAGAAAATTTATTTTAAAACACCTAGCTTTTACCAACTAAAATTAGGGATTATTTTCCTTGGTGCTACTAACTGTTTATTTACTCCTAAACGATGCAGTGTTTGTAAGGTGACTTGTCACAGACTACTTTGATCATTCAGGATAAGGAGCTTGTGTGCTTCGTTCTGTTTCTACTGCAATGGGTAAAGAGGAAGGGAGCAGCTGGAAGAGGAAGGCAGCGCTTCATCCAGAAGGACTTACAGCTCTCCTTCCTGGGCAGCAATACCACTGCTTAATTGTTAATAGAAGAGGTATCTCAATTCATTTTAAAAAATATTATATACAAATACACCTGCTTTTCAGAATTTCTATTCAGGTAGAAGTGATGAGAACTTAAAACTGTACAGAACTCCACTAGCTAAAAGTGTTGGAATGGAAATACGAAGATAAAAGTGAAATAGAAACATTCAGAAAGTAAGTGTTTGTGGCAAGAATGTAATTGTTTCTACTCTCATACCAGAGAACACAGTATCCAAATACATTCTGAAGACACATGGTCAATCTGTCTAGTAAAAAGTCAGGTAGGCAGTTCCTACACGTTACATTTAATCCCTAAAATCCATTTTTTGCTGTTTTATCCTCAAGATATCTAGAAAAATATAGTATATGTTTTGTCTTGCCCAAAACACTTACATAAAGGAGTAGGCTTTAGACATGCCTGCCAAGTGTCATTTCACTCATTTCAGCTTTTTTTATTTCTGGTTATCAGTCACTTTCTAGCTGCAGATATTGTGCTAGCAAAATGTTTCAAAAAATGAGTAAAATGCCATAAATACACAAGAGGAAGTCAATCCAAGTGGGAAAAATGAAGAATGACTGTCAAAAACGTGAATTAACTCAACTGGAGGCATTTTTGTAAAGTTGTTGATGCAATAAGCATTGATTTTACAAGTAGTACTGAAAAGCCCAATTCCTTTTGGAAATGTTATAGGTTTGAGGGATGGAAAAACAACAATGCCAACATTTTTTCCCTTCCTCATTCCCATCCCTGCTAAACCATACAATATCCAATGGCGAGTGTTCATATGGGTAAAAGAAAGGAGAAGAAAGAACTTGGACTGAGCCAAAGGTTCCAAGAGCACTCTAGTACTACTCGAGTTTAAACTACAATACTAAATCTTGAAATTCACTGCTCCATTTCAAGGGGAAGGCATTTTTTCTGGGAATATCACACAATTTAACAAGCAGATATTAAATTGGATTTAGATCAGCATACAAAATAGGTACCTTGTTACTGCTCCCGAGAAGATCCGCTCTATCATCCTATTCGAAATTGCTGTGAAAAAAGGTTTAAAATAGCGTCAATTATATACAAGTTATTTTTGCTTTCTATTGTCTAGTTGAAGAGTTTACTGGAACCCTCATACATACACATCTGTGAGAAAGATCAAGTGTAGTGCTCAGTAATCCCTTTGAGTCCTCTTGGAGAGGATCACTTAACACAGTCTCCAAAGCAAAGCTAGAACCAACCAGCTTTGAATTCAGACTTGATACAGAAATAGTAGTGTAATAAAATTGGTTGATTAATAAGACAGCGTTTACCAGTTCTTTGACAAGTAAATCATGTTTTCAAGTGCCATTACATTTTATATGACCTTGGTTTTGGCAAAGAGCCAAAACAGAGTTGGCACATTCATACATAATGAGCATACCTAATTGATTCTGACATAGGTCTATTTCTGACATGGTTCTGATCCATGCTTCTATTTTGAAACCATTTCAGGGATTTTCGACACATGTCTTAACTGAGCACTACCTCTGTAAAGGATATTCAATTTATCCTGAAGAATTTGTGGACGGTACTCAAAGCGGCACACGATACTATTCTCACAGAAGAATTACTTCTCATTATTCTAGCTCTGATACTGATAATGAAAGCAGGTGGTTAACCGTTCAAATAGTTCATCTGTTTTATGTACTTATGGTGATGCTATCACCGTATTATTCTAGTAAGGACACTAGTCCCTACTTAATATTTATCCCCAGAACTGTAGGATAGACAGTTGGTTTCAGACATACGTGCTGCTGCTGCTTCTTTTCTACTTTTGAAACACTGAAGTTGTTCAACCTTCTCAACAATGACTACATACTTTAATATTTTCTTACTACACGTGTTTGATCTTGCCTAATTTTAGACCTGTGACAGTACCAAAGGAAGGGATTGATGAAACCAGATTATCTAATTTTGACATGCAAAAAATAGTTTAAGACTAAAGTTGGGTTATCATATCCATTTTATGCTCTTATTTAGTCTAGTTCTCATTAAGCAGCAGCTGTTAAGCTTTAACTAATATTCCATGGTTTAAAGGATGCGAAACTAAATTGCAAGTGGCATCATATCCGTTCTGCTTCCTTTCTATAGTGTACTAACGCAGTAGAGCAACCACTCAAATGAAAGAAGCTTTCCTTCCTCAGTGTCCTAAAGCGTAGTCAGACTTCAGTAGGCAAGTTTTCAGAAGCAATCAATCAGAACTGTGTTTATTCTTTTTAATGTGGGATAATATTCCATAACTGCTTTGTGCTTCAGTAAGCTTTCCAGTCCTGAAGGGAATACTTTTAAGATGACAATGGACACAAAGCATCCAAAACCACCCAACAGTTCCAAACAAGATACAAGAATATTTGAAATAGGTACAAGTGTGCAAGACTACAGAATCACAGTCATTGTATATTGTGAATGCAGAAAATGTAAAGCTGCTAAATAGTATTAAAACAAAATCTACTGTAGCTGAGTTAACAAAAAACTTTAAAATAAGCAAAGTACCTGAATGTATGTTTGCCTTTCTTTTCTACTCTTTCCATATCTTGCCATAAGAGCCATGCTTCTTGAATAATATCAGTAAAATGGATTGTTTCCAAGATAACAACCCAAAACAGCCAAATGCAGCCACTTTTAATATACCAAGACTTAAATGATTTTTTCTTTTTAGATGAAGCCTACACACTTACAAAACTTATTTCCTCCTCTACTTCTTTGCCAAGATCCAAATTCAAATTCAGAATTTTCCTCAAATTTGGTACTGCTAGACACAAAGCAGCGTCACAGATTGCTTGTCCTGCTTTATTTCACTGAGTCAGCAGGATCAGCTATAGCAACAGACTCATGAACACTGGCCTTGGCAGTTAACCACTTCCTGGGGTGAAAGTTTACAGGTCATTTAATACACGTAAACAAAAGGTGCGTCATTTGTCATACCATGATCATTATGTCGAGCTAAATCCTTCCGATCAATATAGAGGTCATGGTCTGTATCCAGCTCCCAAAATTTGCAATAGATAACATAAAAATGTTCATATGAGAAGTACTCTGTCAGCTGGTTAATATCAGCTTCCTCTTCCAATAATGCCACATTCTATTATCAGAAGGATAAATACAACACATTAAAGAATTTGTAAGACATTTGTTGAATGACCTGAGTTCTCATAACCAAGTTAATATCTAAGGCTATTTCAGCGGAACAATTTTTATCTTCAGAGAGAGTGCACACCATGCAGCAAGACAGCACAGACCGAACACACAAAGTAGAAAACTAATGTGTCCATAGAAGAATGATGAGATCATCCAGACTTCTACAGCTCTAGATAAAAGATGACATTCAAACATATTCTAGTGTATGAGAATTAATGCAATTGAGCCTTCACTAGTTTTTGGAAAAGGAAGAAATGCTACTTATGTTACTCCCTCAAGCGTTTAGTTAATGCAGTTTTTAAACTTGTAGAAACATCTGTCTTGCAAAATTTTAGATATTATGTACCTGCAAAAAATTGCTTTTCCTGAGCTCGTTACAAGTTATTTTCCCAGACCAGGACCTATTTACTGTATAAAATATTCTCTGTATAACCTGCAAAAAACAGAAAATGGAAAGGTGATCTTAGGTGTGCTAACTAAATACCCTCCCAAACATTTGTCAAAGATAAGTCTTAGCTCAGCTGCCTTACAGAACTCCATCTTTCCCCTATTTCTAGTCTTCTCGTTACTTAGCAGGTTGATGCTTCTCTTGTATGTCATATTACCAAACCATTTCTAAATCTATATCTAAACTCATCTTGATAAGTCTTATTTCAATGCTGCAGCACCCATACCTCACAGAGCAAAGTTGCCAAATACTTGTATGGTATCCAGAATATGTCTATTGGCAATTTCACTGCCTCCCAGTCTTCCACATCTACAGGATATCATCTAATAAACCTATTAATATATCCTATTACTTCAGATTTAAAAGACCTATATTTACTATAAGAATATTTTACTTCAATAAATGAAGTTACAGAAATAGAATTGGGACTGTTTAAGAATCAGAGTACAGGAGGGATGTTGCTACTTCTGAAGTCCGCAAATACAACAAATCAACATTTGGCAGAAATACTTCCTGCTGGTGCAGAGAGAATACGTTTTTCCCCATTTAATTTTATTCTATTTAAAGTTACTTGAAAAAAAAACAACTGTTAATAGTATTAAAAAACACTATGCAAGATAGATGACTAGTTCTTGTGCCATGACTGATATTGGAACCAGAAACAAATGCTTTCAGCTGAGTATCCAACACTTTTGTTTAAATCAGTTTTACACATACGTTATTTTGGTAAACTCACCCATTCAGCATAATTTGCTTAATTTTAAGTTTACAAACATAAGACTTTAAAATACGTTTTTTTTCCTGTTTAACTGACTTCAGTACTCCCCTCAATTAGTTTGACTTAAGTCAACCAGATATACATTTCAAGTCAGTCATTCACCACTAACAAAAGCAGACAAAAAAATCTAAACATATTACAAACTATAACTGCTTAATTGGAGATTGATTATACCTGCTAATTAGCAAGACCAAATATTGCGTGTAGCATTTCATTTGCAACACAGTAGTTACTAGCTAAAAGAACCATCTCTTTAGGAATCCTCTTCCCCCAAATAAAACCTCTTCCAAACTAAAGACTTAAATAATAAAGTTTTTATCACTTCAGACTAATTGCAGTAAATCAATAGTTTAAACAAACCAATCATTTCTAAATTACAAATAAAGAAGTAATTTATTCATAAAGTTTTAAAACAAAGCTTAAACTGTAGCATGCAGCAAGCTCTGCAGCTCTTACTTTGAACAAGAACAGCTGGTTCAATAAATCCAGAAAGGAGAATAGACTAGACTACTTCTGAAACTTAATTAGCTCAATTCTAATTGTGAGTTTAGGGAAGGCCCATTTTTGGCTTATACTACAAAGCAATTTTTTCTAAAAAGGTTTTGCCTTAGCTTTGCAACTTAATCCATCTGCATGTCATTATCTCATCTGTTATACATTTAACTGGTCTAAAAATAAAACCAAAATTGAATGTTCGCTAAAGACAACTGGGAACAGACTTAAAAAACTGTTTTCTAAAGTGAACTGAAGCAGAGCATAAGCAAATTGTCAGAGAATTGCCTTCTTTAGTATGCTGCACAGTGGTTTGTCAGAAGGGAGAGGAAATGATGCAATACAAAGATTACAATTTCAAGAATTCATAGTTCAGATATATACATAACATACTTGCAGATTAAATGTTGTATCTCATTTGTCAGGGCAAACATTTTTAATATATTTCAGCTTTATCTTGGACATATGTACCTAACCTTACCACTAGACTGACCAACCAACCTATACTACAGCCTAGCAGACAGAACTGATTGCTTCCATGGTTGAACACACTTACAAGACACTTGCTTCACTAAAGAGATGTATGTAATGTATGTATGCATACACTTATATATACACGGATGCATATACAAACAAACACAGCAGAAGAACGGACCATTTAATTTGTAACTGGAAGTCAGCATGAACAGATGTTAAATCATCTTAACTGCAGTGCTTACAAAATCCTTTAGATAAAGCTTCACGTAGCAAGGTAAACCTAATTGAATACAGGTATGAAATGCCTTATTTCACCTTAGAGAAAACGATCTATAATTATTAGTAATACCTTGTAGGACAGAATTTTAGAAGACTATATTGGGCAACAGTTACTCCGTGCTAAAATATGACAAGTAAGGGCAGAGAGTCCTCCTGCCATTTCCTGATCTGCAGAATAGTATTCCAAATATTGTTGCTATATTCATAGCAATACTAGTTTACTTTTGGGATTTTTGACTAAACACCAATTTCTGTTGAAGACTACACGACATTTGGTTAGTGAAGTACTGGCAGCGCTAGTTTATTCAATATTCCTAGACTCAGGCCTACTCAAATAAGCTGTTCCTCCACAGACAAGTAACTGGAAATGGCAGGACACTTTCCCTCGTACAGTCCTTCAGGACAGGCAGCAAGCTTTCACAATTTTAAGCAGAGCAGGCTTTGATACAACCCAGAATCCATTAAGAAAGAAAACTACTCACGAGCAGAACAATTCCTTCAGTCGCATCTGACAAGAAAGTTCTGGGAGCTCATGTAATCGTTATAACAAAAAGCAAAACCTAATGCAGCAGGACATATTTGATAGGCTAGCAGTCTCTGTAAGAAGGACATGAGGAACCAAAACCAAACGCTTTCAGAAAAGCTTCTGCAGTTTTGGTCTGGGTCAAACTATAAGCTGGATAAAAGATGATCAACTCTGCATGTTTTTTGTTGGAGAATATTCATTAAGGTATTTTTCACATGCACAAAGAAAGTGAACCAAATGTCATTTTGAAGAATTTTAATCTTTTGAGACTTCAGTGGAATCGGCTGTCTAGGCTACAGTTGAGAAAATTTAATGTCATTGATTTTTCCCTTGGGTACAGAAAGAATACTTCAGTCACATAAGCCTAGGAAGAGAGAAGCGGAACTTTTCATGTATAAAACCTGCTTAGAAGGAAAAATCCCCAGAGAGGAAAGTGGCAGCAGCTTCAATATTACTACTATTTTACTTAATACTGAACATAATCACGTTACTATAGACCTTTTGTTCAAAATTCCATTTAATTAAACCCAGAGTAAGGTCAAGATTCTAACGAGTACAGTCTATTGCCACCATCAAGTGTTTAAGATAATGGTCTGCTCTTTGTTTAATGTTCATTAACTTATCCTACACTATTACAATTCAGTGTTTCTCTTATTAGTATTAAGTCCAGCAATTTCTTCTAAATGTTAAGAAAAACTATGATGCTTAAGAAATCGAGTCTTTCTACATAACTAGAAATCTTGTGAAGAAACGAAGACTGACAGCATACTCAACTTTTCTCAAGGGACAAAGATGCTCATACATATTGACTAATCTTAATAATTTTGATTTTCCTACTTAGTTAACAAAAAATAGCTTTCAAAAAAAAAAAAAAATCGCTTACTGTGGTAATGTACCGTGAATGAAATTCAGATGCTTCTTTTAAAAATGATAGGCCAGGATGACTATTCACCACATCCTACAAAAAAAGGAATAACAATATCCCAAACAGTATTCATTAGTGACTATATAAAACTATAAGCACATCTGCTTCCTTAACCAAAACAGTTCAAGTTAACTACCACAATCATTAATGATAACTTAATTTAGAACATGCTTCATGTAAATAACACTGCTGACTTTTTAGTAGCTTGTAATTCTGTGGCTGACTATGATTCAGTAAAAGCCAATTTAGGTTTTATCCATTCATTAGTAAAGGTGGTGTTTGCTACTCTTTGAGAGAAACTGTATTAGGTCTTGAATTCATACACCACTTTTCCTCTGCCCGCAAAAAGGCCTCCTTGACTTAGATAACTTCAACTGCTTTTCTAAACCGTAAGGATTCTGATACATGTGCTATTCCTGCAAGCAATTTTAAATCCATGCATCTTAGTGTAGCTCTTAAAAAAGACCTCACCTTTTATAAAATGATTAACTGTAAAATAAGTCACTCCCTAGCATCTTAGTGGACCATACAAAGTGAGTTACACTAAATATTATCAATAAGCTTTAATGAAGACCATGAAAAAGTACATTTAGCTCAAAAAAAAAAAAAAAAAAAAAAATCAGGGCTTTGCCAGCTCAACATTTTGTTGTGTTTCCAGAACTAGTTTCAGTTGCAATTTACTTGTAAAAAAGGAATGAAGTCTTCTTGCACCAAGTAGTTGCATCCAGGGTTCATTAGAAGATGAACAAACTTCGCAGCATCATCATAGCAGGTCTGAAGTATTCTGAAATGTAAATATTTCCATTTAATACTCTACACAGATAATTGCTCATGCTACCTTGTACGGGCATCCTAGAGCAAGGCCTATGAAACTGCAACCACAACATTTAATTCAAAAGCTAATTACAGATGTCAAAGTACACTCCAAGTGAACTTATCAAAGCAGTACTGTCTCATACATTTACGTTAAAGGAGGGGGGCACACCATGTTATTGATTAGATGAAAGGACATTTTTCAGTTAGAACTGGAAGGAGAACTAGAAAGAAGAAACAGCATTTTGTCCAGAACTGGCATCTATAAGTTAGGGCCATGGTTTTCACTTTTCCCATAAACAGACAGTCATTTAGCAAACACTTTAAAAATCTATAAACACTATAAATAAAGATTTGTTTGTTTATGTTAAAGTGGTGATTTACTTACATTTTCCCAGGTACAAGTTTGCTGTCAATGGTTGATTATGGGAAAGTGTTTTATTCCCCTTTACAAATTGGATCTCAGAGCTTAAAATATCACATTTCAGTTAAAAAAATGCAGTACTTCTAAAAAAAGTAATCGACTTACTTCCGCCACATTGCAACAAATTTATGAACTGACACGTATCCTGTTCGTTCACCTCCAGCACAATAAAACAAAGGGCCTTTCCAGTAAAGTGGGCATTCACAAGCCTAGAATTAAATTATACATCAAGTCAGTTCACTGATTGCTTATCTGAGGGTTACTCCCTCATTTATAAATCTTTCAAAAATTAAATTTTACAAGTGTTAAGAAGAAAACATTAAGGCGCAGATTTTTTTAAATGGTTTCTGAAACCAACTGCACCTTCCAAAATAATTAATTTTACACAACCGCTTTCGGCTGAAATCCAAAAGTGGAAAGCAAAACACAGGGCAACTTGCAGCATTCCTAATAGATGAATGCAGTCACATGCCTGCTCTGTCCAGGCTCCAAGCAGCTGAAGAGAGTCCATGCTAATAAGCTCCGCTAAAGGGCTGGATAGCTTTAAGCTGAGCTCAAGACAGCACAAACAGTTACACAACTTCTGAACTGGAGCAAGTTTACATTTGTCTGGCTCAGAGGATGGCTCAACTCATCTGCATCCTTGCATATGCACGCACAGCTTCTACCCAATTTTAAGTAGCAGGCTAGCCTGCCCTGAGCAGCAGTATCTCACTTCAGATTGCCCAACAGTTACACCTTCACAACTTCAATGCTCCCACGTAAACCTACAGTGCTGCTTCTGTGTCTGCTCCAAGCTTCCCCAGTCCTAACAGCTAAGTACCTATCTCTCGCCTAAAACTGACTATGATTTGGAGTAGTCAGACATGACGGCACCTCTGAGAATCTCATGTGGATCTCAAATAAGATTGTGAATACTGCAAGATGTATAAGGTCACTGGAACAAAAAGGACAGTTACTTCTCATGCAATAGTTTAACCAGTACTTTAAAAAATAAGACGTGAGCTTGACAAATTCTGTCCTCAGACTGAGAAGCTTTTCCCTATGCTTCAGGAGGGTGCCTTTCATCACTGAGTTGTAGGTGACTGGACCCTTCCACCTTTCTTGCTGAGAGGGAAGGGTCTCTTCCGTCTCTCCCTACTTCTACGTGGAAAGGCGCTGTGGAAGGCAGGAATCCTATCATTCAGCTAAACACTTCTGGTGAGGCAAACAAGGAGTTTCTGAACCCCCAGCCCTGCTCTTGTGAAAAGTCTTTGTTTCTATTTTCTAGACCCTGGACTTTAAATGTGAAGTGACAGGAACAGGGATGAGAACCTGAGACTCATTACCAAGTACATGACTTGCAGTGATATTTCAAGTGTGGATTCAATATAACAAAATGGAAATTTAAGTTTGATTTAACTAGTTTATTGTCCGTTACACAGAAGGTAAAAAATATTTGCTGCTTTCTAAGCTCAGTATTTTGTCACTCTACCGTAACTCTAAATTACCACTTCAATAATAACTAGAGGGCTATAATCTCAAGTTACCATACCATTCTGTCTTTCAGTGTCTTTACAATGGAGGTTCATGACACTGTCAAATGAGAAAAAACAGCGTGGATGCCTGAAAACAAAATGCGTATTAACAGTGCTTTTGCCTTAAGTCTGTTGGTTAATACAGAACGCAGAAAAACACACAATGTGCCCTTCAGTATTTCGTTGTTTATACCACTAAAAAAATAGTTCAAGTTTTGTTTTAACATTTGTTTCTTTCTGTAAGCAAAATGTAGGGCCATTTGAAACACAGTTAATGCAAAGATTTCAACACATAACTGTGCTATCAACAACTTTGAATATGATGTCTTACTCATACTACCTTGTAGGAGATGAAAACACGTAATGCCAGAAAACAAAGCACACAGAACTCATGTTTCCTTTCCATAGGCGTCCGGTACTAAAAGCAGCCAGCCAGCAAGTTCTCACCTTTGCAACCTTCCCCATGTCTTCTAACGTTGCCCTCTCATTTGGAAACTCTGAGAAAGTTCTCTCAATTTTGGCAATCACCGCATCTATATTCACTTTTTCCTTAGGACATCCTCGAGGAAAATAGAAAGTTGGAATGTTTTGACTAAGTGATGGTGGCAAAGTTTCTTCCTTCTTCGTCTGAACCTAAATAGATCAATACAAATTTGACAGTCAGGTACAGTGAAATCACGTATAATAGTCATGCTCAGATGACTTGATTCTCTTGGTGTTATATGTTACAACACACCTTCAAAAAGATTTCTGATGATAGGCTGAATAAGCTATTTAAGAATGAGAACACATTGGAAAAATTCATGAGTATTTCCAAAAACCTGTCATTTAGAAAGATTTCTAGGATGTTAAAAATTTATTAAAAACAACTTCAGTCTTCAACATATCAAGTTTCAAGATTAATACACTAGACAGCTTCTTAGAGACATCTGAAATAACTCAGGTTATATTATCAGTTTCAGAAGAAAAAAACTTCAACTTCTAGCTTAATAGACAGGTCATGAAAGAATTTGCTTCAAACTTTTGAAATAAGCATGACAACTCTGTTACAAACCACCAACCTGTTTAATTCAGTTAGTGAAGATGGTTTGGGGTTTTTTTTGATCCTAAAAAATACTTGATTTTATAAAGGTAGTAAACGATTCCCGCAGAGGGATTTTTTTCAGTAAACTACATACAATTATGGCATGAGAGCTTAGAAATCTGTTTCTCAAGAATTTGTGATATACCATATTGCTAAAAAAAGATAGATGACCAGTAACAAAAGAAATTATTTATTTAAATGCATTTAGCTTCAGTAAAGAAGAATTTACCTTGTACTTAGTTTCCAAAAGAAAGTCTAATAAGGCAGAGAAACAAAGATAACATGCAAAGTAACAATAGAGTTATGTGGCAAATCAAAATTAGCAATTAAACATGAAGTCTTTCATCCCAACGCCATTGTTCAAATAATGTAAAAAGAATGGTTAATGCTATAAGGTGGCTCATCCTAGTGTTAAATACGTTCAAAATCCTGAATTCCATTGCTCATTTCCAATCAGAACTGGGGGACACCCCCCCTCCAACCCCCCAAAACAACACAAAAACTCCAACCCTCATTTTACTGCTTATCACCTTAGTTAGTATTGTCTCCTCTCCTTCCTCACGTTAGTATTACGTCTCCTCTCACCTCCTCAAGGCCAGGGATTCTCCTCTTCTCTCAGCCTGAATCACATCTGACAACCGAAAGGCTCCTTGTACAACTGAGGCTGCTCTGCTGTATGCGCTCTAATGAAGGAACGCATGATACTAAAAGGGCTCAGAAAGCCCCGCTGCTTTTATAATTTTAGCTAGTTACTTCTGTAGTTGCATATATTGTATAGCTGATGAAGAGAGTCAGTTCTGTTATTTCAGGGCAATTAAAATACACTAATTGTGCGAGATTAAGATGTTCAAAAATGAATTATAACTTTAACCAGGGCATTTCTTCATTAACAAGAACTGCTAGAAGTCTGCTAACACCGAATCTTTGAATTGAAAATCTGCAGCAACAGCCCGTTACTCTTTTTACGCAACTATTCCATTTCAATGGTCAATTTAACATTTAGAAAGCGATCTACATTTCCTTATGGCTTTAAGTTAAAACCCTTAAGACTGGTACCAGTAAGTAAAACTGACAAAAGAGACTGGTTTGGTAAGTGAAGCTTTTCACTGTAGCTTGCCAAGAAATAGCACAAAAAATAACATGCTTGGAGGTAAGGATAATGGCTGTATAAGCTTGTAAAGAACTCACAGAAGCAGATGTGTGCTGCAGTGTCAGGACTGAATGGCAGATTAACCTTTGCAATAAGTATATGTAAAGTCTAGAATCTGTAACTGTATTGTAAAGTTGCCACTGAAGTTTAAGTTGTACGTAAAAGATGGGACATGAGGATTCCTTGAAAATTCCTTGTTTGTAATAATGTAAACAAACTTACACAAGATTTGTCTATAAGAGAATTCAAGAAAACCTTTAATACATAACTAGTTTTCATTCCTGACATATACAACCATAAGGACTGTCCACAGTTATCCAACACTTATTTGCCTTGACTTTTACAAAGGAGGAAGTGGAAATTTATATCCCAGTGGGGTCACTGTTCAAAGGGAAAATTTCCCATTTTACTTTGCAACTCTCCAGATACTTTTCCAGCTGTTGCCAGTGAATGGAAAATAAAACCATTATTATAATTACAATATAGTAATAGGTTAGTAAATACCAGAGAACATGGATACACCTCACTCCAAAGAGAGAAGTTCGGTCTTCAAGCTAGCCAGTCTTGTATCTACCAACTGATGAGTTGCACTTGGCTGTTACCTTGGTTCTAAGCAAAAATGAAGGCAGCGGGGATTTTAAAGTGAGGTGCCCTGTTCCCTCTCTCTCAACTGAAAGAAAGAGCTGATGCTATGATGGTGTCATTCAACGACAGGATGTATTTCTGAAATAAAAAGGAAGGGGGTGCTTGTTCCCAGATATTTTAAGATTGTATACTCAGTCAAGTTTAGATCTACATCTGCAGATAGAGACTACCACCCAGAAGTACTGAACCCCACAAAGGAGTTGAATATGTGGATTCAAATGCAAGTGAGTGAAACCTCACTTAAAAAGGACTTGCTGGAAAAGGAAACAAGGTAAATATGTTTATGAATGTAGTATTTTTTAGACAGCTTACTGATTAAGACACAAGCTAATTGAACTGATTTGATATTTGCGTTGTTTTGACATGACTACAGAAAAAGATAACTTCATTCAGAAACGCTGATGCTTTCTAGTATCTGACAGACATCAACATTTGTTATGCCTGTTTCTCTGACAAAAACATTTAAAACATATTTACAGAGTTAGTGTTCAGCTCTTGCTGTATTATTTGACATGAATTTCCATAAGGATGTCCATATTAGAAAAAAAGTCAATGGAATACATACAACAGGGTCAAGACAATAGGACCCCAAAAAATTCTACCTCAAATTTATGGCCGACTTCACATTAAGTGTTTACTAAGAAGTGGTACACCACAGTCCCAAACAAAAAATGGCATTAAGTACTGAAAATACTATAAAGAGAGTTTTACCTATGACATAGGTAAAAGTTTGGTTCAAATCCTTAGTATTTTTAACTAGGGAATTAAAAAAAAGGAATGTTGCAATACTTTTCAAATGTGCAATGTGTAAGTTAATCTAGTTCTTCAATAGACTGGGTCTTCTATTCCTATATATCCCACTGTATGTTAATGTTACCTGCGTAAAACAAAGCACATAAGCTAAGAGGATCTGCTGCAGAGGTATGCTATTCAGCCTTTTAAATCCTAATATCCCTGCAACCACCCACGTACAATGCTTATAAACCATCCAACAACAAAAGCAGATTTCCCTGATACACAATAGAGAATGGAAGTCAACACAGAGACCCAAAGGGCAATAGGATAGTAGTGATGAGACCCAAATGCTATTTAGCACCTGAACTTGAAAATCCTAAGCTTATGCTACACTATTTTTTTTTTTTTAATGAAAAGTCTCTCCTTTATTAAACTCAGTAAGTTCTTACAGAATACAAGGTGTCCTACAGTCTATCAAAGTTAAATGGTAATTGTGAAGACAAGAAAATGTTATCAGTAAGCAGGCTCAAAAGGAATACCTGACCAGCCTTCCTGTCTCTCTGTACAGCCATCAGTCCAAATCTGACCAATAAAGTCTTAGGAATATTTCTGCTTTAACTTACTAGCTATTTGATTGTGCTATGAAACTCACCATTTCCCTCTGGATAAGCAAGTGACATGATCAGTAGTTTTATGGAATTTAAATCCTGAAAACACCAGGTAAAAGATTTCATAGAATCATAGAATCATTAAGGTTGGAAGAGACCTCCAAGATCATCGAGTCCAACCGTCAAATCCAACCGATTTATGCTACTATTGTCTAGAAAAGGGTTCAGTCTCATTTGGAAGGAAAAGGCATTAATTTAGAAAAATCTGTTCCAACACCTCAAATATTTCGGCATGTTAAAGTGCCTTCAAAAATCTGCTTCAGGATAGGTAAAGTAAGCTTACTACCAGAACTTCCCTCAGGACAAGCCCAGAGAAACATCTCTTCTGTAACACCAGCTCTCTTGACCTTGTGGTAGATATTCAGATTTCCAATTATTTAAGTTAAAGAAGTGATGTTTTCTCCTCGTTCTCTGTATGCTCTTCATTAGCCTCTTTCTAGCCAAACTAAAGAGACAGATTTATTATTGCAAGCGTTCACTGACTGTACCATTCAGCTTGATATGCTTAACAGTATTTTTTCCTCCGTGAAAGATGAACCTTTGACAACTTAAAGCTTTCAAAATTTGTTTTTTTTCCCCAAAAAATTTCTCAAATCTAGCTATTGCCCTGAAAAATAGCTCGAAAACAGTAATCCAATCTGAAAGCTTAATACTGAAGTTTCACAGCACAGCATAAGGCAAGCTACACCACAGTACACCTGCATCTTCCCCCACTCCCGCATACAGAGTTTACTGACCTGTGTGTCAGTACTACTGATAGTGAAGCAGTATGGTGAATTGCCTCAGGTCACCAAGACAGCTAAAAAGCAAAGTTAAAAAAACCCCATTTGCTCTCATCCAATCTCACACAGTTGTTTCCCCTTATAAGAAACATGGTTCTGATGCTAACATAAAGATGATTAGAAGAATACTAGTCGTCTTGGGTAGAGGCAGTATTGTTTGAAATAGGCTTAGAATCATGCTAAGATCATGATTCATCTTGCCTAACTTAGTCAGAAAGTTAAGACATATGTGGATGGCCAAGCTCAGAGAGACACCTACAGAGATTGAACCCTATGTGTCAGGGTATATATGCACAAGTCTTTCCTCCGGCAACAAACATTTTAGTCCCAGTTGCTTCTTCCTATCCTGGACTTCAGTTTGCTATCCTTCAGTCACCGTGCGGCAGCTGGTTTTGGATGTGCTATAGAGACTAATTTTATCATACATGCTCCTCTTTTTTTTTTTTTAAGAGATAAACATCTATTAATTTTAACCCTGATACAGTTTTACACTAGTTTACTTTTGCTGTTAGCCTTAACTCAGATCAGTTCTCTGATCCAGTTTGGTCTGTAGTCACTTAAAATTTGTGCTACGATGAGGGGAAGGAAATAGAAAAATTAAAGTTCTAGCCATACACCATTAGAAGAAGAAAAGCACTTCAAACTACACTGTTTCTGATTTTATACATACTGGTCACCTGAATTAACACAAGGAAGCAGGATTCAGCAACCCTCCCAACGCAGTCTGTTCCAGTCAGCAATTCCGTGTTCACCTTTAAATTCCGACCGGACAAACATGATGGGAGTCTCCTGCCTGCGCACCAGGTTGCGCGCTCATCTCAGTTTTACACAGGTTGACTGCTATCATTCTCATCTCATTTATGCATGTTCTTGGCAGTTTACTCTCAAGCCTGTTTATGTACAAAAGTCTATGGTCATTTGGCCTTATGATTCAATGCAAATGATAATGCTCAATGCTAAACCAACTTTACTCTAGAAATGGAGCCATACACTGCTCTATCCCATTTTGGCAGAATTAAAGTGCCCTGAGTTCCTGGGATTGACATGTTCTAGCCAGTAGCAATTCCATGAGCAAATCAAGAGAGATCCAGTGAGGTTTAGAGCGGTCAGGAGTCCAGGATCCTTCTTCATGTTACAACAGTAAAAATGAAGTCTAAGGAAGACCCTAGACTTGCACTACAACTTGCAGAAGTACTCAGAGGAATATGATGGAGTTAGAACTAGAGTTCCATGGCTTAAAAATATATTCAATTTCTTATTTGCTATACGCAAATAAGAACAGCTCTAAGGATGGAAACCTTTTGTATATTTGGTTTAACTATATGTCAAACTCATTGTGTTCAGAAGTTCATAGCGCAGACAATGTTACTGTAAGTTGAGATAAAGCAAGTGGCAAATCTAACTATCTGTTCCCTCTTCTGTCCACTGACAACCTGAGTCAGGCAAATCCCTTCCTGGTTTGGCAACTGGCAGCCAAACTACAAATAGAAAGCTCAGAAGAGTTGATTTGCGTGGTTTTTGTTTTTTTAATCACTCAATATCAAATTCTACTGTACCTTTAGTGCAGTAACTCATTAGTAATGTGGTCCATGTTGAGAGCAAACATCAACTTCAACAGCAAAATATCAATCCTTCTAGAGTATCCCTAGCTACCAAGTGGCAGGGATAAGAATCCACATTCATTTTACAATTTAATGTTGGAAAATTCAGCTTAATAACGAACTAGAATTCAGGTCTATTTCATCACTGAAATACTGTTCCTATGGTAACCTCTGATTTTGAGGTAAAAAAGAGATTTTGTTAGTTATTTTCTACCTGAAGCTAATTTCTCCCCTTAAGTCTCAAAACAGCAGAGCAAGAAGTAGTTCAGCTAGTTGCTCTTAATTGCACAACACCTAGGCGAAGAAGCACCCCACCCAGTTTGAGTGAAATTGCTGTGGTGAGGGCCATCACTAGATAGTCTTGAAAGTCTTACAAAAGCTTAAAGAATTCTTTCAAAAATTTTTGATAGTGGCACAAGTCAGTAACTCTTTTCCCCTTTAATTTAACCAAGCCATATTTAAACAGCCAAAATGAGCCTCAGGAGAAAACCACTGAAGCCTCAGTATTTCAGCAGAGCATGCAAACTTTGGACCATCGACATAAACCTATTTGGGATAGTGTGTTAATTTTCAAGTAGGAAGAGATGGTAGGTAGTGGCATCCAGGAAAAGCTTCCACCCGAAACTATGAAATACGTTCCATACACACCATCTTGCGTACTAAAATTAAACCCACAATCAACTAAAAGCATGTGTAAATGGTCACCACAGACAAGTCATATTACATGCACACATACAAAAGTAGCATGCAATAAGCAAGCAAACATTGGAAAACTTTCAAATGGTCAGAAAACTGATTTTCACTAGTTCAGTGAAGACTGAACTCCCCATCCGAGATAAATTAGCATCACTTTCCTGCATGATACCTAACCATTACAGTACGCACTTCTCAATCTCCTCACTTTCAGTAATAGATATGCTACACTAAGAGATCTCTTACCCAAGTTCTACAACTCTGATTTCATAAATACCAGGATTTTCCTGATTTGCAGTTTGGTATAGCTGACAGACAAATCATGCAGTCCTGCTGGGAACTGGAGGACGCTATTGCAAATGCATTATTGCTGTAGAAACAGCTCCAAACATGGCTGCATGTGTTTGGGTTTTTGTACAGTCACATAGAGCTTCAGCATCAAAAAAGTTCCAGTTACGCAGTTAGAAAGAGTTTAATGATTTATTCAGAAACGCCCGGGGGTGGGGATGGAATGGAAAAAGGAAGAAGTAGTTACCTCCCCCCCACCAAAGCCATGAGCACAAGAGACCTTTGCATATTACATGCATGTCCATCAGTAACTTGCTTTATTTACTGACAAAAAATTTTTCCAAAGGCTTTAGAGGTAGGATCCTCTAACAGTTTCCTGTGGCTGACCAATGAAAATACTCTGTGTCTCCTCCACATGCCCTGCTAATTTACAAAAAGAAAAAGATACGCATTACAAAATGGAAAAAAACCAAGATTCTTCAGAAAAATCTACCCTGTGAAAGGCAACTTCTACACTTTGTGGTAAGACAGAAGTGGTGCAAAAATATGGTGGTGCTGTGAGTTGTCAAACAGTCTCCATTTTATGAATTACGTCAAATCAAGTAACCCAGCCACTAATATATCCAGTTTGTCATATAGTTGTAGCTTTCTCGGAAAATACCCCAATCGTAGGTTAAATCAGTACTCCTATTCTTTACCAGTATATTCTGTTACCCCAACTGTTCTCAGGAGACAAGCTGGTAAGATCCTCCTAGCACATGATCATTTTGATTGTACACAGCCAACGGACCACACTGGGACTCACTACCTGCAAAGGAGTCATGACTGCCTAAACATCATTTAAATGGGGAAAAACTGACAGTTACACCTGAGGCAATTCTAACATTTGTCTATGAAAACAGCCCTTGTCAGGACAGGCCATCAGTTCAACATCAAAAGTAACAAACAGGGCTAAGACAGACATCCACTTAATTCTTAAACTCTGCAATAGCTTCTCATCCTTCCATGTTTACAACAGAACAAGTTTCAATCACTCAATGCAATTGAGCTTAGGAAAAATCCACTCAAACAAGAAAAGTATCACCAAGCTCAGCCTTGTTACTGAGCTTCAGAGTCATGGAGCAAGTATTCTGTCAACTTCTCGTCTGGCGATGCCCCAACAAATTCTGATTTGGACAATTGTGAAAACAATCTCATATCCCTCTTACCCTGTAAAAGTTGAAGGATATTTTATACAAAGATGTGCCAAACTGTTTCAGGCTTTCTAGCATACAAAGTACTACCGTCAACAGCCATAGAACATCTACTATTAGTAGCATTAGTGATTATGAAGGTATGGGAAGTATGTTAAAATGGAGAAAAGGCTCGTGAAACTTTTATTCCAAGAGAAAAATAAATAAATCGGAACCATTCAATGTCTGAATTGTTGGGTTAAAAAAAAACAGCTGCAGAGGGAACTGACATCTAGACTCTTAAATCATGCATGCAAGTAAAGTAAGCTGTAACATAAACTTGCACCACATTAGCTTTTCTACAGAAACAGTACATATTTGCATAAATTTATTACCAGCCACGAGCAGGTAAAGAAGCTGCAAACCAGGAGTCTCCATTGCAGAAGTGGTAAAAAACTACAAGTTTGCTTACAGCTTCCTTTAAGAGGCTAGAGCTTAAGAACTGGCAAACCATTAGCAATGGACCATTTATGGAAAACCTCTCATCTTAACTAGCCAGTCTCAGCAGGCAGCTTAAATATTTTCATTCTATCTTAAATGTTGGCATCTGATCCAGAAAATTGGCATTTTATCAGCAAACTAGCATCAAATGTAACTATTAGCTACAGTCGGAATGAGATTTCTATCCCCACCGCCCCCGCAAACACTTGAGTTTTGTTCTTTAAAAAAAGCGTTTGTGTGCCTGATGTAAAACTATTATGTTAAAATGGATTATCAGGTCCTCCCTCTGTGGTGTTAAAAGGTCTCCAAAATATGTTAAATTAGAAAATTGATGCCAATAGGAAAGCTGGCCTGCCAGAGACCTCTAAACGTTATACAACCTACTTCTGTGACTATAGTTGTAAAACCAACTGCCTCACTTAAACTTTTTAAAATTCATTTTACCTCAGAAATGGGAATGTTATCTTCATGACTGGAAGAATCAGTGCACTACAGCACAGCCACACAACCAGCCCAGCACACCTTAGCACCTAGGGGCTCTGTATTCATTGCTGTCTTGAATGTGCCCACAAGCATGTATGAAGCATTTTGGTAACAGAGCAGTGCAAAAGTGATCAAGAGGCACTAATGTCTAAACTTACTTCACTCAGAAGGAAAAGCAATCTTGTGAGGCACTGCAGAAGTTGAAGAAATAGTTCTCATACAGCTGACATAAATAGCATGCATAAGCAGCATTTAGTATCATTAACAGGTGGTCATAGAACTAGCAGTTCTCCATTTCCACACTGAGGTGTGACGCATACAACTGCAGGAATCACCAAGTAGTAACAGCAGATAAAGGCATGATGCATTAAAAGTATCAGAAAATACGCCAGCACTCAGTTCTGGCACTGACATTTAGAGGATTAATTCAAGATAGATTTAGGCCAGATTCCCCCCCCCTTTTTTTAAATCATCACATTCAGCACAAATTTGTGACTTTAAAAAAGTCTAGTTTTAAAGTTAGAACTCAACTGTTCTACAAGGTGATGTGGCCTCTAGCAAAAAATACCTATTTTCCTAGTTTAGCTAACACTGAGTTACATAGGCATGTGTGTCACTGTATACAGATGTATTTTATTCTGTTATCATTTTGTTTCCAACTTCAGACATATTCCTCACATAGCCTGGGTAATGATGCTGCTTATATTCCAGCTCTGACAGGTAGGGATGTCACCAGCTGATGGCTAAAACACTCTGCTCAGCTATCAGCAGGTAATAAGTCTTTAAGTTGCCAGTACATTTGACACGGTGATAGTTTCTTCTCCCTCCAAAGTTCAAGAGAAATTGATGAGCAAGATGGACATGGTGCCTCTTCAAGTGCTGCATTTCCAGTACACTATATTCCGTAGGTGTTAAGTTACCTAAGAAAGGTCTTTCTTACAAGCAACATCAGGAGAAAATAGACTGAAGTTCTACTGAGTTTTATGCAGTTATCTAGTTAAAAATTCAGTTCCCCAAAGTAATAGAGAACATTTCAACAGTTGTGTATTGTGTTATCTTCCTTTTGAGAAACCGGTCTTTCCAGAAAGCCCTATTTTGCTCAGTTTTATCAATTTTCATTAACAAATGCAACCACTGAGAAACAGCCTGCTCCACCACTTTCCAGAGCCACCCACCTCACTACTGGTTGTCTATTTAAAGATGTTCATGAAACTTGATTTGCTACGCTCCAATGACCACCCCTTCCAAAACACAGGGGATTACCTACACAGATTATTTACATGGCTCTATGCAAAAAGCCACTGCCTTAGAATTCCTAAAACCTGTGGAAGACCCAGTCACACCAACCCACCTCAGAGCAGATGTTGAGCCACATGTTATCTCATCCAACACCATTACTCAGTTTTTATTTTAAGAGCCTAGCTTTAATAACACTAAGCCTCTCAAGGAGAATCTGCCATTTAACAAGTTACAGAAACTGCATGGATGTGAAAAATAAAGAGTGTAGTGAAAGTATAGAAAAACGGATTGGCTTCCATTTCTGCTTGATTTTAGCATTCTAATTTTACATCGTATTCATGAACTGTTCTGTCTGAAAGCCAATATTACAGTGGTACAGGAGGTTGTAAACTCCAATGGCAATGAAGCTTAGCAACTGAAATGAGAAAGATTTTTCAAGTTATTCTACAAAAGCTCTAAGCAATCTTTAAGTTCAACATGAAATTTCTTCAATGATTATGTAGATGATGAATAGCTATTCTTTGAAATGCACCTAACCCATGAAGACAACTTGAAATTAATATTAACATGAAGTGTCAGGTAAAGAATGTCCATCTTCTATACCAACAGTTATCAGTACTCTTATCTTGTTTTTGTAAGGTACTTTCGAAAAGGTCTCCTTAAAATCACGACGCTGAAGTGAAGTACCATTTAAAAAAGGAACCTCTGATAGAATACTTTCTATCAAATTGAGCAAAGACAGACATCAGATTTTAGTTTTATACTCCTATTAAGTCTGTTTTGCCCACAGACTTTTGTCTGTAATATAATTACGTGGTTTAACATACACTATTCTACAATTGCCATTTATTCAAGAAGGGCAAGTCTGGTTAAAAATGAAAAATATTTGTTCATTGTCTGCATTGTAAGTTTATAGCCGGCAGCATGCTAAAAGAGAAAAAACCCTACCGATCAGACAAGCTGTTTTCTACAGTACTTATTTACTAGTAGATATGCATTACCATACTACATTGAGATGTTTTCCAGCTCAACATAAAAAAGCCCTGTAAAAGCGCAAGTGATCCAACTATCATCGGATGAAAGACAGATCAAGTTAAGGGGCACCACACAAGGTAATAGTGTGTTTGTTTACAAGAGGATGCCATGACTAGACTAAACTTGCCTCATGCTCTGAGGTGCCTAAATATTAACTGCTACTTTTAGGTAATTAAGATAGTATTTTCTTGTCCTGCTGTCTCTAGTCAACAAGTTTCCTTCTCTGTCTCCAGCTCAGCACAAAAGAATCAAGTCGTAAAATCCTTTCATTCACAAGTTTATGCTGAATGGCATAAAGCAGCAGGGCCAGCACTTGCATTCTGCTTTGCACAAAGGAATAAACATTGCTTATATAGCTCAGCTGAAACAAATTTGAAATAATAATGTAGAAGACAGAAGGCTAACACATTTTTAGGGTCATAGGGCTCTGTGGCCCTCTCTTGAAGGTCACCTGAAAGGGACACTAGTGCACTGAATTCAAAATTAAGTAGCAGGCTATATTTAGAATTATTTTAAAAGCCAGAAATCCTAAGATAATGTAATTTTTATTCAACTGCTAAACTTTCCTTAATTAAAAAAGGGTAAAAAAAAGTCACACATACCATCACTGATATACCTTTAGTACATTAATTAGAAATGAGGGTGAGGTAAGGACGAAGTTAATGCTTTCACATACCACCAAAAGCCTTAAAGTGAAGTGCGTTCAAGGAAACACCAACTTTCAGTTTCTCCAATAAAAGCTGTATGCTTTTTCCCCCTCCCAAAAGAATCTCTTTGAACATTTACTCTGTAAGTAGCTTTCCTTCTAATTATATGTTTCAAATGCTTCTATTCTCAATTATGAGCTCACTTTAAAATGGTGGATTTAACTCACTGCTGCAAAACAGCGAAGGCACATGTGTGAACCATGTAGCAACAACTGATCTCATCCAAATACAAAGTCCAAAATAAACATAATCTAAAGGAATTCAGGATCATCATGTAAGTATGAAAGCACCTTTTAACATGTTATGTTTGAGTTAGGCTGTAACTTCACTATTTCAGTGTATTTTATATGCCTAGTTTCAGTAAAAGGTAAATTAAAACCCCTGGGGAAACGCATGCAGATTATGATTATGCAGATTAAGGAAAACAGTCTTTAATAGCATTAAGCACACCAACTTTCCACTGCATATGCCGCTGTGCAAACATCGTACTTTATCTATGCTACATGCTTCAGTAAACTCTCATTTTTTGTTTGTAGAAAACTACCTGCACAGTCTTCCAAAACACAGAAGAGTCATCATATACGGAACAGACTATCGAAATCCTGCTAGCTGAGCAAGAACTTGCATGTATTTCCTGCAATTTGCGTGGCTGTGAAGGTACAACTGACAACAGTAACTTAATTGTATAAGAACTGAAAGACAAACCTGGACCTGCTGAAAAGCTTTCAGTCTCTTCTTGAATCTAGAAGGTAAAACAAAATCACATCCTCGAGCTAGTAATGCCAACTCCTTTCTTAGATCAGGATCTTGCCGCAAAGAAATCTCCTTTATCCTCATGCTTTCGGATTTCATATAAAGTCTCTGCGTGCCAGTCCAGGCACTTGAGTCCCAGTAAATAGCAGAGCTTGTTGTATTATCACACAGTGCCACTTAAAGCAGCAGCTGCGCCCGAGTTCTGTGATATTATAAGAGAGTCAGCTCAACTTCGCCTGCTCCATACATTAAAGGGAACTTGGCTGGAATCGCAAAAACAGATTGGAAAGTCACTTTGGGGGCCTGCCCTTTCATACATGCATTCCAAAGTCTAAATGGGACAGTATGGAAAAAAACAAACCTGTTTGGAGGAGCATCTATAAAAGCAGCTTCCAATTTAAAAAAAGCAACCCTTAGAGGAATGCAGAGAGGCCAGCCGTGGTCATTTTGTAGCTTCCTCCTCCTCCCATCCCCCTCAGCTTTTCCTTCTGTCACAAAACACTCACTGTCTAGCTTCAATGAAGTACCTCACCGAAGAATAAGGCTTATTACACAGCAATTAAATTCCTTTTAACTCTTCAGTCCTTTAGCAGGAACCCTATTACATTGGGAAAATGAAGGCAACGACAGAAAAAGCTGCAGACAGACTTTCAGAGTGGCGCACGTAGCTTCATGAAATATTTTTTTACATTCATCTAGATCTAAGTTACTGTATCACAAGAATCTAATAATTCAAATGCTAAGGCAGAAAGCAGTAGCGGAAACGAGGCAAATGTTACCACAATGAAATGCTGCTTTAAATCATGTTTTACAGAAAAGCTACACTAGAAATATCAATAATGTAACAAAATCTGGAAAAAGTTGACAGGATGCTTTTTTTTTTCTTAAATAGAAGTTTTATAAACATTAACATCCACATACTAGATTGCGTACCTGTCACATTTCCGTAGCGCTAAAGTTAGAGTCAGCAACCACTCCACTCTATTTTCAGTTTATTGAATCTCAAATACATTTTAGGGGGGGGTGAGGCCATGTTTTAGTCCACAGCAATCTTCTTCCCAGAAACAGAAATCTGATAAGCTTTTGTGGAAATTAAAGTGACCTTCTGCCCTTCCTCCTTTATGGTTTTAGGTACATTAATTGGTAACTGGTGAAGTTTTCACATTTTAAATGGGTATACCCTTACCATAGCAATCTTTAGGAAATGCTACTATTTTGATGAATTTTTTTTTCAAGTGTCACCATTACAGCTATGGGTATGGCAACTCTTGCTATTCCAGTTCAAGCTGTGAACACTCTTAGCAACCCCCAATCCCCTAAGATGTTGGTATGTGGCCATTTATTATCTGTACCTTGTCATGCACAAGTTTAGTTACTAACAGCATAAAAGGAAAGATCTGGCCAGTCTTTGTTTTCATCCCTCATGCCTTAAAATAAGGCCACTTTCTTGATTACACAAAGATGTACACAGCCCAAGAAACACTAAAACAACTCTTTCACCACTAAGTTCGAGGTTTCTCTTACTGGACTGCATTATTTTACTCCCACACTGTGTTATCGATAATCTTTAGCCCTATTCATCCATTCATAGCCATGCTGTCATGTAACAATATATTACAACCCCACAATAAAGATTAAGAAGAAAAGGAAACTATGAAAAAGTACTAGTGAGACATGATTTGTCTTAATTGGATCCTTTTCAGTTTATCACACACTGTTAGAAAGTAAATGATGACAAAAAGCCCATTTTCTTGTTTTTAATTTAGTATCCAGTTTTCCCCACCTGCTTCTTTATTGCAACTCGTTATGAAGAAATTTCTCTCTTTCGGAAATGGGAGAGCAAGAAAGGAATTGACGAGGCAAGAGTCAGACATGTTGTGGTTGGCATGACCAGACTACCAAACTGCATCAAGCAAAACTGGCTGTCACTCACTGTCTTTTAGGAAGATCAAATCAACTAACCTGTGATAACCCTTGGGCCACAGGGAAGCCAGCGGGGAGCTGGGCGTGCAGCACACAACAGCAGCATGCCTGGAACTTGAGACGAAGGACTGAGGTGTTAGAGTAGGAGAAGAATCCTGCTCTGGCAACAGATACCCATTCCAGACCAAGATGTTTGGGGAAGGTCAGGAAGGTTGTATTGCAAGGCAGACTGCATTTCAAGTTAGGCAAAATAGGCCTTACTTAAAGTAAGGAAAGGTATCTTCTCACCTAAATTGCTTTCTATTTTCACCCCTTTTCACCAGGTGATGTGCTCCCATTCACTACTACATTCACGGTCTTCTTTGAGGTGGCTGTAGTATGTCATTAAGATGACCAACTGCCACACGGAGAGCTAACCTAAAAGACTGGAGCTCCAGTTCACCTAAACTTGCTGAAGGAACCTCAGTAAGAAATCAGTGTTCTAAACTCCATTTTGGAAAGAGTTGCAAGATTTCCCTCTTTTTTCAAATGGAGCTCAGAGTCCATCACCACTTAACCAGCATATTATGAATATTCTGTATTTTGTTGTCATAATATTACTTCACTGCCTGAGGTAGAAGTTAAGTCAATCCCATTGTTAGCCTAATGTTGTTTTAGCACTATTGTCACTACTCTGGTTTCAAACCCAGTAGTCGTTTACATACCTGTATGCAGTTTAGTTGTCAAACGTTCACAGGTTGCAATATATGAAGAATCTAAATGCAATTGAGCATTTAGTTGCAATACATTGTGAGAGAGAAGTGCACTGGCAGCTATTCATCACCTCCTTTTCACCACCTGAAGGGAAAAGGGTTTTGCATTGCCACATTTAAGGAGATAGAAGCATTTGTAAAGCAATGTGGTCAAGAACCCCCTAAGATCTGTTTTAGCCTTTTCAGTCATAAATTAGACACAGGGGAAAGTCAGCTTCCATCCAGATGGAACTAGGAGTGTTCAGGTATAGTGTTACATTTATTCTAAATCTGAATTCTCTCCAGTGAAAGTTATGGCAAAATCCTTTCCTGGGTGAGGGGCTGGATGCCAGCCATGAAGCTGTTCAAGTATCCTGGCAGCTTATTATTAGCTAGATAAATAGAGGGGAAGACGCATGCTCAGAGCTTCTTTCCGAAGCTAAAGATACACAATATGAATGGATCTGACTCAAGGGACTGTGCCTAAGGAGTTTACCACTTTAACAGAGATCCGAACATACACAATAGCAGTGTAACATTTACGTGGCTTTAACACAAAAGTATTCAAGTGAGACAAAGATGAGGATCACTAATATTTTGGGTAATGTGGAGAAACTAGAAACCTGAAGAATACCTCAAAAAACCTTAAGCATTTGCCTACAAAAATGCCATTTCTTGTCAGAAGCATGCACTGACAGTAGATTTAAGGTCTTCAGAGGAACTGGAGAATTATGGGAAACTGACCTCAGGTCTTTGCAAAAAGCATCCAAGCATTAAGTTAAATATGTAATAAGAAGTTGTGCTGGTTTTGGCTGGGGTAGAGTTAATTTTCTTCACAGTAGCTCGTATGGGGCTGTGTTTGGGATTTGTGCTGAAAACAGTGTTGATAACACAGGGATGTTTTCGTTACCGCTGAGCAGTGCTTGCACAGAGTCAAGGCCTTTTCTGCTCCTCACCCCACCAGCGAGGAGGCTGGGGGTGCACAAGAAGCTGGGAGGGGACACAGCCGGGACAGCTGACCCCAACTGACCAAAGGGATATCCCACACCATATGACGTCGTGCTCAGCAATAAAAGCTGGGGGAAGAAGGAGAAAGTGGGGATGTTCAGAGTGATGGCATTTGTCTTCCCAAGTCACCATTAGGCGTGATGGAGCCCTGCTTTCCTGGAGATGGCTGAACACCTGCCTGCCGATGGGAAGCAGTGAATGAATTCCTTGTTTTGCTTTGCTTGTGTGCGCGGCTTTTGCTTTCCCTATGAAACTGTCTTTATCTCAGCCCACGAGTTTTCTCACTTTTACCCTTCCGATTCCCTCCCCCTTCCCACTGCGGGGGGAGTGAGCGAGCGGCTGGGTGGTGCTTGGTTGCCAGCTGGGGTTAAACCACGACAGATGTATTCAGCCACACAAAACCTTTAGTTGCTGGGGTCCAGTCTTCAACCCAGTAACATGTGAACCAAGATGACAGAAAGCCTGTTTGGCCTTTGGAGACAGTTTAAATAAGGCTGAACGGGCAAGCCCAATGGCAACAGTGTGCAACCTAACAGAATCCCTCAGCCTGCAATGCTGCAGAAATGAGTGGCTCCTGGGTTAACTGTGGAAAGAGAACTGTCATATCTCCACAACAGTCAACGAAAGGGTTATGCAACTAGAGTAACCCTTTCCAAAAGACACTGATTAGTGAGAGGCAGAAAAGAGCAGTTAAGAGAAGACAACTAAGGCAAGGTAGAATCTTTATCAATATAGAAAAAAGATGAAACAGCATGACTAACTTTAGTACTAAAGATATATTTCAGATGTTTAAAGTGGAAAAAAGGCACTATTAGTACAAGCAAATAGTTCAGGAAGATATATATAAAAAAAGAAATCAAGCAGCTAACGATGCTAAGTAAAACACAGCTACTATGAGGCGGGCAAGACAAAGAAGAAATTATATAAATATACCAAAAGACAGACAAATGAAAGCAGCAATTCTTTGCTAGATTATGAAAACAAGCAAACAATACAAAAAGCCCTGAAACGCTGGGTTCATTTTTTTCCTCAGTCTTCACAGAAGATTGTGACTAGACTATCACCATTATTTAATATTATCAAGAATTATTTCTAGACCAGATAGTCCATATCTGGCCTTTGACCTACTGAAAGATGCTGGAACTAGATATGCCCCATTATTTGCATAATAATTAGGCATTTGATTGATAATTATTTGGTTTCCAACTCAGACCAAAGCTCCACAGTCAGACTGAACATCTAACAAATCTAACCCAATTTCTGCAAAGCGTATTGCGTAACAGTAGATGCAAACAACATCACACTTCAGTAAACATAATGCTCATTAAGTATATGCATTATTTACACTAGTCTGCAGATCTTTAATCCTGCAGACCAGTGGTAGCCCGTGGATCATTGTTGTAACAGCAGTTCTCAAGGTACTGAGTAAAAACCAAGGGGAAATATTAGAAGGCAGTGTCCATCTCAGTCAGATTTGATTTTATGACCTACAAAGTGAGAAAACACAACTTATGCAGGCTTGGTAGCATCTGCAGTACCTTTCTGCTTAACACTATATATAGCAATGTCCAGTGTTGACATAGTCTAAATAAATGAAGAATGATAGTGCTTCTCTTTGGAAAGAATTCTAAAACTCCCTCTCAAGTCTCCAAGAAGGCCCTTGTAGGGGAAAACCTCTTTATAACAATGGACTAAAGTATCAGTTGTCCAAGTGTGTTATTTTACATTATTACGAGCAATAAACAAAACATTCCCTTCTCAGGAGACTACAGTACATAGCAAGATTTACTGACCTTGAATTTTAGTAGAGCAGCTACTATAAAACATGAAATGTCTAGAGAATGGGAAAATACAAGAATAAATGGGAAGTAGCAATGAAAATTTTGCTTTTTATTCATATAATTGCCTAAGCAATCAAGAACATTAACATCTATTGACAAGGTGACCCACTCAGGGGTGGGAGGGAAACCCGCTGATAGTGATTTTTCAATATTGAATTCACAAATATTGATTTTTATTTTCGTTTCCCAAAGCCCCTGACTCTATCCTGAAATAAGGATGCACAAGGTTGAAACCTATCCATCCTTATACTGATGGATAAGGAAAGGGATTTAATGGGATCCCAAATAATCAGTTTTCCCAGTTCTTCAGACACTTGCCTGACTTGCTTCTTGCTAGTAAATTCCCATTTCTAACTGCTCTGTATGGGAAGAGAACAAGAGGACAATGTACTTGGGAACTGAACAGAATAACAAAGTATTATTATCCAACCCTAACTCTCCTTTGGATGAGAGTCACCCCTTTTCAGCAGTACACTGACAAAACATAGGGGAGATGAAGTCTACAATATCTAGATCATAGAAGGAATCAAGTTATTACGCTCATACCCAGCTATCAGCTACCCAAACTGATTACTTTAAAGTTATTGATAGTGTTTTGAGTATGGTGTGCTACACTGATGAACTGCTAGATGTTGTCAACTGTGTAGTTAAGAAATCTACCTTCACAGAGAGAAACTGATCCTTTGGCCTTCGAAGGAAGTTCATGTGAATCTGGGTCTAGATGCATATTTTTTTTCTTGGAGGATGCAATGCCTTCCCCATAGAACGTGCAGACAATTAAAAAAATAAGGAAGTCTTGCATGTGCATGCCTTCTCTAATGATTATTTAAATTTTCCAGTACTCTTGGATTAGACAGAGCAATGCCTGGAGGTTCTTTCCACAGTTGCTGGGAGGATCCAGAATTTTTAGGAGGCAAGACAGTGAATAAAAAGACACGAATTAGATGTGAGATATATGGTCATGTTGGCAGCCCAGGAAGGATGAGTTGATCAGATTATCTGCGCATTACCAAAAGAATGCCATGTATGTACACCACGCCATGGGTTGTTATCAGATTATAAGCAAGATAAGATACATGTCACCTTGCTATGATTACACTGCCTGGACTCCAAGGACATAGCATGGGCCTTTTTAGATTGCTAACTGCATCTGGCAGACTAACTTCAGCAAGCGTCAACACTATATACTAGAAAACTGAAGCCTGACAGTTAGTGGATGGTTTATATTCCTTTTAGAACAATTACGATGTTCCCTGCCATCTTAGGAAAACATTATCAGTTTACATTTTATTTATCTGGGTATAGCATAAACAGTTTTAATGGAATCAGGTTGTTGGAATGGTGCTCTACAGATGGAACCTATTTACTATTTATCATCTTCAGATGACTCTATTTGTCAGATCATGAAAACCAGGTACATCCAAATTGATGCTGCTGAGGTGGCTATTAAACAGAGAAAGACATAAGCAAAATACCTAGTATGGATTATACAAACTAAAGCCACACTTGCTCTAATAAAGATGCTGGGTTTTTACATTTTAGATGAACCATGATGCTACAGAGACTATCCACAGAGGAAGCTACAGTCCACAACACACACATTTGTAACTTTACCAAGGTAAGCCTCTGAATAGCAGAATAGGTTGAAATGAAGAATCAGTTCAGGCTGGTTCAGAAGACCACTGAGATTTTCCGACAGGAGACAGCTGCTTTTATAATGGAGTCTAATGTTACACTTTATGCAACTTTTCAAAGTCACACAGGCCAGTTTGGATATTTAGTCATTTCTAGATTGGTATTATTTACCTTGTGTCACCTTAATTTAGAAGTTGACAGAGTAATCTGGTATAAAGAACATGAATGACAATGTTTTGTAACTGTCCAACAACTTATTTAAACATTGCACCAGCTGTTCAGTACTTCATCATTTTGACATGAACTGAATTTTCAATTAATCCTTTCAAAAAAGCATTTATATCTTGGAATTTCACAATTTCCAAAACTAGAATGATTGGTGTATGAAAGTACAACCACTACTTTAATTCCAGCATTACAGGCTAACACGACATGTAATTTAGTCCCTGAAGTCACAAGACAATAATTTGGAGTCAGTGACAGCTGCAGGACAGCTTCTTGCTTATGCTTTCACTTGATATTTCCCTTCCTGAAGATCTTAAAGCAAACCCGACAAATCGGGAAGTTTAAGATACAGACCTTGTTCTACAAATCAGTCAGTAAGATCACAAATTGTAATTTAGCAACCAACAACGGGATTTCTGGTAGAACTCCTATAGAGACTTACTTTTGAACTAACACTACTGTGTTGATCACGAATCAGTATGAAATCATTGCTGATATAGGAAATGGAGAGGCAACAGAAACTATACTGGTTTCTACAGACCTAAATGAAATGTCATGCACATCCAAACTTGCAAGCAAGGTAAAGTGGTAAAGGACAAAGCAAAGAAAGAAGGCAGAGCAAAGAAGCTGATCACTGGTAACCAACCGAACTTTAGCTTCCAGTATGACAACTAAAGGGGCAACCATTACACATGAAGAAATAAGACCTAAGTAATAAGGCAACTTACAGAGATATAACAACACAAATACATTGCCACAACAGCAACAGTACTCTTGACTAGCAATTTTCTCCATTCTCCATCACTGGAAGTCTTGCTGTGAAGTCTAAATATTTTTCAAACATTCTAGAATATCTTTCTAAAATACTAAGTTTACATTTGTTACTTGATAAATAAGCAAGTAGTCAAAATTTTAGGAGGTGTTCTTTAGTGTGTTAACAGCAAGTAAGACAACTTTGTTTAAAATCTTAGTTACAACAGAAGACTTTTAAAAAGTATTTGCTGTAAATGATGACTGTTCACGAAGATTAGTAGTAGACGGAAGACAAGTCTAGCCCATTAAGTGCTTTCAACATTACTTAATTTCAAACAGTTTGCTTTATTTCTTAGTCAATGGAGTGTGCCACAAAGATGAAGGTTATTTACGATGTAACAGTGATGATCATATCTAGTAGAAATGTTTACAAAATCTAGACTATTAACTGTTTATCAATACAAGTCTAGCTTCTAAAGGAATAAAACTGTTTAGAAACTGTTCTCCTGGTTCTGCTGAATTCTAAAAACAGATCAAGTCAAGCCATTCCATAAGCTCTACAAGCCTTGTTTTGTCAAGATAATGTCAAGAAGGCCCAATGGAACCTTGTTCACGGTGGGCACATTTACAACTCCATTTTATAGATATTTTGCAATGTTTCCCTCGTCACCTACTCCTAAGTTCTTTCCCTGCATTCTCCTTGCATATAGATTTCTACAAACGTTGTGAAAGTCTCCTTGTAGTAGTCTTCCAACTCATCTCATTTGTTGCCTGAAATCAGCCGAAGTTTCTAGTAAGATCTGCATAGAACAAATATGTAAGGCTAGTTCCACATGAAATGAAACTAAGCAGTATGCACAAGGTTATTTAAGAACGTATCCCAACAGCCCTAAAAGCCCATTATCCCTGCAAGTACCTGTGGTCAAGAAATGGTACATGGGTGGCCGAACAGTTTCTAGTTATTTTTTAATATAGAATAGTGATTGCTACGCAAAAGGGGCACATCTAACACGAAGTACCAGAACGCACTTTTAAAAACATCTCTTGATCACTAGTTAGCTTTCTATGGACCCATTTTAAGTTGTAGCTGTTGTTCGCAGAATACAAACTAATCTTATCTATGAAGACATTAGTATCATCTGGTTAAGTTGAAGACAAGAACACCACACTAATCCAACCCAACACAAAGGAGTTATTTACATATTATGTCACAGTTAGCACGTTAAATTTAGTAACCATTTGTTGTGGACTGCAGAGAACGACGAGAGCGCTTCACTGGTATCTTCTCAAATCAATGCAACTACTTAAGTTGCCTAACTTTCATTGAATTTTTCAAGACAGTTGTGTGAGCAAAGCCTCTAAATTTTCAAGACTTGGCCATATGATACTACCATCGGTATTTTGTAGATTTTTCTCGTAACATTGCTTGTTGAAAAATTCTGTGCAGTCATTGACTAGGTCTGTCGGTGGACAAACTAGTTCACTGGATGAACTGCATTAACCGTTTTGTACTGAAGTAAGCCCATACATACTTTTGGCCTCAAGCTTATTTCTTGCTGACAGAGTAAGTGTAGGACATACGGAAAGGTTCTGAAAAATAAGACAGGTTCTCAAACATCACTGAAGGAAAAAAAGAAAGCTATCTCCTCTATATCAATATCTAATTTCCTCCCAGACTGACCACCTGTTAAAAGAATGAACTGTTTAAATGACTGATGTAAAGCTATAATTAAGCTTAAATGTTTTGAAAGACTGGGCAGAGAGAAGCAACTGGAAGTGATGATCTCATACAGCTACGAACTTTTTTTGTTTGTTGGCTTTTAAGTGACAATTACTCACATAGGAGAGAGTGTCTGTGATTAATAAATTTCATTCAAATATTTGAATTTGTCCTGTGTCAGGATTCAAGTGAATTTTAAATTTTAAAAAAGCCACATATAATTCTGAATTCAATTTTTCAGCACTAGAAATGCCAAAACCTCTTAAGACTGGATGCAGCATGTAAGAAATATTTATGAGTTTCCAGTAGGACAGAAATATCTTCTCTTTCAAGTGCAACTGCCACTTTGAAAGAGAACAAGAGATCACTATTTCTTCTAACAAAGCACAATGTGTAAACAGAATTAATACTACTGCTAAGAAAAGTGTAACCTTTACATCCCAGAGTACAAGATGCAGTTAGAATAAAGAGCACTACCAAAAAGCTACAAGAGTGAATAGCTTTCAGTTTTTCATTTATACATAAAATGAATAGCTGGTTCTCTAATCAAGATAACGATTCTTCTATTCTAAGCTATTCAGTACAGCAAAGCTTAAGAAGAATAACACAACATACTACCAGCACTGCTTATGCTGACTACTATTATTTCACTGCACTTGAAACTAATAATGATTTTCTAGGAACACCTATAGCTGCACTCTTCCAGACCTTAGTATGAACTTCTGGCTGTCCTTCCTTTGTTGGCACCATAGAAGGACCTTTACTGTAAACACGTTAGGGCTGACATCTGTCATAGTACCCTGTTATCATCATAAAAGTACATCAGTTTGATACCAGGTTATTTACAGTCTGCCTTTAAGTCACGGGCTTGAGTTGGAAGCCAAGTCCACCATCCTCCCCACTTAGTGAGGGGACACGGCACTGTTAACACTAGCTTTGCATAATACAGAGTCAGGGAGCGTATCTGCTAGACCACACTCCGTCCTGCACAGAGTAATCTGGTGTGCAGTGCAATGCTAATACAGCTTACATAACTCAGACTCAGTAGTTAACATTACTTCTAGTATTAAGGTTTACTAGGTAGCAACTCAGATGCAGACAACTTATAAGACTAGACACTTGAAATGGCAAGGCCAACATCAAAGCTTAATAACTACTTAAGTGAAAAGCTGGCAGGATTCAAACACTGTCATTCCTCTTGTTCTTCAGGTGTTTTATGAACATCATTTCCCTCCTTGCTTGTAGAAGGTGGTCCCCCCCAAAAAACTTACAGCACACCTGCAGAACATGGAGATAGTCCACCACGGGTCTAAAGGATTCAGGTCTAAGCTTAGCTACCCTTTAACTCAAGTCATCAGCAGAACTCATTTGTTCTCATAAGCAGCTGTTAGGTGTTACTATGCTCAAACTTCTGTCAACATTAGAAGGCTTCATTCTAGTCTCCCTTTAAACTAAAATGGATTCTAGTAGTACCACTCCATTCGAATCGACTAACTGGTAACAAAAATTTGGCAAGAATGGTAGTGATGGGAAAAAAGTTATGCAGCAATAAAGTAGTAAAAAAATTACAAGTTACAGAAATACAGGACAATGAGCTTTAATAATTGTCATGCGATAACAAGAAGGAACAGTATGCTTATCAAAAGATATACAGAAACCAATCCAAGAAGTACCTTTATATCAAAGATTGACCCTGCAGAGAAACGGAAAATAACTTTGAAGTACTTCAGATCATATCACATTCTCTCTGCACCACCCCCCCCCAAAATGCCCATAGGGAATTCTGTGAATTGTTTCCCCAGATGCCTTGCACACCAGCTGGTTAGGATTAAACATCTTGCCTGCGGCATCTTTTAGGCCTTGAGGCCTGGCATTTTTGACAATGTGATGAACAGCGTACAATTGTGTATACCCCATATGTTTAAGATAATCTAGAGTGCCAGAAACACTGTTAAATCCATGTACAGTAGCGATAAGGGTTAGAAGCAAGCTATGACAGCTATTCTTCAAATTGGAAAGTTACAGCTCTGGAATTTCCTTTCTTTACAAGAATATACCCATAAAATATTCAAGACTTAAACGTTGACATTTTTCTATGCCTCTGATTTTCTGTTATTTTAATACATTTAGTATATAAAAATCACAAGCCTACTTGCAGAATACTGAGCTCTAGCAAGCACTTCACACCACATAACAAAGATGACCAGAACTTTGCAATTACAGTGTTTGTACAACGGATGCAGTCAGACACTGACCTCACTCGGAATGACACCATGCAAGTGAAGGGGAAGTACTTTCCCTAAAGGAAAAAACCCATACCCTAAACAAGCACTGTTTTGTTTTCACTTGCACTAAAACACACCATAAGAGGAAGAGGAATTTTCATGGTAACATTCTGTCTAGATTTCAAAATGTGCGTGTTGTAGATTAAGCCAACAGATTATTCTGAATTAGTGTTTTTCCAGAACCTGGCTTTCAGTACCCTGTCCAGATGAACAAATTTGTGTTTGAAGTGCCTCAGTTTTTTTGTTCATCTTTAACATAAAGACCATGTACGTGCTTTCATCATCTGAGAAAGTACTTTGGACTTGCTTATCAGTGGAGGGTTTCAACTATCTTGAAAGACAACAAATTCTCCTCTGACAAGATACTAGTGTTTCAGCAAAAACACTGGCAACTTCTGAATTTTGGATAAAAATATAACCCTCAAACTTCAATTACAAGCTAACCTCTGAAAAAGAGAAAAGATCTCCTTGAATAGCTGTTAGCTACAGTACTTCTAATGCTTTTTAACAGTTGCCATCAGAACACCGACTTGTTTTGCTCATATGCTACTGTTTAAGGTGTTAAAGATTAAATATCTAAGTAGTTTCAAGACTGGTCTTCCAAGAATGCTTCCCATTCTGCAAAACATGTTTTTCTAACAAGTACAGAAACCTGTAGCATGAAAATGTGGTTTCCTACACATTCATGCTTACTACCTGGTAAGAACCTGAGGATGACAGTTTTCTGTTATCAGCTTTATTGTTCGGTGTCCTTCAAAAAAGTTGCAGGAACATTTTAAGAAACAGGAAAAGGTGTACAGCAACCTTACCCATAATCAAATGTAGTGATTCAGCTCAGTGACACTGAAAATGTATCCTGCCAAAATGAGTTTACTGCTTGTATGCTGCATTATGAGAATTCCTGTATACAGTAAGAAAAAGTTCAATAAGAAGATGCCTACGTTCACTTATATAGTCCTAAAAAAATAATTCTCCAGCTCTTTATGGCTGGATGTAAAAGCCCTTTCCTAATATCACCCTCAGGCACACAGCGTTAAGCACGTTTAACTTTTACCATTTTCGAGGACTGCTATTTAGAATTTAAATCTGCATTACTGGACCTACAGCACAAGCTTTCTTTTTTAAAAAGCTATCTGAAACATTTTCTTCCATTTATAGAAACAAGACAAGGACCTCAAACTTAAACTCAAATGAGGTAGGTAAAACCATTGTGGCTCAATTTGTGAGCCATGATTAAGTGCACAAAACCAGATGCATCACTTCTGACGCTGCAGCGGGTAGTTTACGGATGTATGAGAAGGAAAAGGGGTATATTTTGCTTTCTATGAGAAAATACACTGACATGGCAGAACATGCAATTATGCAACTCTTGGTGGGATTTCAAGAGCTGATGCCTGCTCCAAATGTAATTTACACTTCTTAAAGATTAGGAAACTTTTGGATGAAGCTTCAGTTCAGCTGAATAATAAAGCCACATATAAATTTCTTATTGCTTGGAAACTTCCCCCTGCCCAACTTCTTGGGGAAAAAACCCAAACAAAAAACCCAACAACCTAACCCTCTCAGGTTCTCTCTCAGCGCTATACAAACAATTCCAATTAAGTAAAGAATGTTACTCTTCATTAATCTCTTCTAGTTCTTCTTTATGGGATCTACTTAAAGTGATCAACCAAGACACATGAAGAGAAATTACAGTACACGAGTTAGCAATCAAGTACATCAAGTAGCAGTGGCTTTTAATGGAAACTCTCCCTTTGCTTGCTTTTATCCGATACAAGAATAAACTGAGCATCTGCTAACTTTCTACATTTCACTGAACAGGAAGTATAACGGTGTGAACGTAAAGAAAAAGAAAAAAGTAAATCAATTGTCATGGCCTGCTGTCTGGCTAGTGATTACACATAAAATCAAGTCAATCAAGACAAACTTTAGACTGGAAGCATGATGTCTTGAAACTAAGAAGTGGGACTCCAAGTTGTCAAACTAGATTTGAAAAATTAATATTTATGAAATCAAAGCAACACTTCAGATTAAATGTTTTAGTGCAAAACAGTAGTCATGTCGTTACTCCTGTGGGTTGAAGGGTAAGTGTATACGTTCAATAGACACCAATAACAGACAAGGAGTAACCGATACTCTTAAACATCCTCAGTTCTAACTTCTCTACCCTTACCAACCTGAGAATGCTTCCCGGGGACACCGGGAGGTTTGGCCAGTGTATTGAGTTAGACACCAAAGTATGTAGAGTGATTGGGAGTGAGGACCACTTACAACTTACCGGTATAATTAAATGGTATGAATTTATAGTCCTATACCAGAAACAGCATGCCTTTTAACAACTCCTTTGATACGAGGCAGGTCATATAAGCAATGCTTAGTTTAGTCAGTCACCACATCATTTTCTATGCAGTTTTGTTTTTACAATTTATGAAAAGGGCTAGAAATTAGATTGAACTGAACTGCAAGTTTAGAAAAAAAATCTCAGGTTGGGGGCAGGGGTGTCATTCTTGCATAGAGGGCATTGTCTGTTATAAATCAAGACTTTCTTAGAAAGGAAGCATTGAGTGTACCATGCAGTACCAAAACAATTACTTTGTTAATATGCAGATTCAGTGGAGCCAAATTTGAGCCTTGTACTAACAATAGTGCCTGGTATCATTAGACAAAGGAATATTTGCAGTCAAGGCAGTATGTTTTAAAAATAACACTGCAAACAAACACAGGGACTTACATTTATCCACAATTAGATTGCATTTAACAGTGGAAGGGCCTGTTATTGAAAGCATGGCATCTGAAGCATCAACACCTGGCTTGGGTTACCTCTGGCAAAAGTAAGTTAAACAAGAGGTATCCAGCAACTGTGATCTACTTAGTAAACTAAATAGCCTTTGTAAACTACCACATCTGATGGGAAGCTAGATTTTTCTTTTAATATAAAGTGTGAGATGTATTTCACAAATGACACCTGGTTAGTCATGGCTATCTGACCTATCTATCCAAGTTCTGGCTTTTACAATTATTTCTCTTTCATTCTCCGACTTTAAATATGGGTTCTCCCACACACTGGACACTGCTCAGTGGACACAAAGACATTATTGAAAACTACTTTTTTATAAGACTATTTCTAGCTTTTCCACCACTTCTAGTTTGTTCATGCCTGTTAAGAAATGCAAGAATACAGATACTAGCCCTAACCTTATTGCATAGGAGAGGCAATATGTCAGAAAGCAAGAATCACTTGTTTTGACTTTTCCTTATCTATGCTGCACCCTCTGAAGCAAACGTAATGTGTAAATTAGTTGCAACGCAGATCAGTATCGCACGACGTTTGAAATTATAGCTCAAAACCGGGGTAGGTATACCAAATCTAATCAGCTGTACTGGATATGACATTTTTAAGACGCCTTCCCCTCTGCAGTTTTAAAGAACAAGAGCAATATTGCTCTTGACAGAAAAATTACTGGAAATAGAAAACAATTCATTTTTCATCAGGCATGTATGGCTTATAAAAAGCAACAGAGCTGCAAGGAGCCAAGACAGTCTTTTGGAGGTTTAGGCCACCTAGCCAGTAGCGCTAATGACACACAAACATTGACGTTTTATGTTCAGTGCTGCTGCTTCACTCCACTCCCAACGCCTCCTGTGGGGAAACCAATTACTTGCATAATTTGCCAATACCACAAACACAAAATTTACTTCCATTTAAACAAATAGGTCTAACAAGTAAGAAACAAACTTACTACTTTGGTTCCTGAGGATCGACGTGTTGCTCTAACGTTAGAAGTGTTCCTTGGGCTGGCTGGAGTTGCCAATGGAAGAGTAGTAGAAAGTTGAGGAGGATTGAAAGACATCAAAGGCAATCTGGTATCTCCTAACATGCATTGCTTGGAATTGGGATTTGTATTAGCGAACCTCTCATTTTTACCATTTCCTGAATCTCCATTACCAATCTCTGTTTTCTCCTCATTCTTGATTCTTCTCAAGCAGTCCTTTAGTGTCAGCTGAGTTGCAGGCTGACTCAACCAGCACAAAAAGAGTTCATCCACCTTCATTTTCAGTACAGGTTGCAGAACTTTCCCAGGTGACATTTTCTACCAGTTTCCCTTTTTGCTGGATCAAATTCAAAATAAAGGTTTGACAATCATCTACTTATTCCACTTGACTTGCAGTGCTTCACAGACTCCAGGGTTCCTGTTAAGAAAAATACAATTATTTAATCTTACAGTTTTAACAAAGTCTTGATATTTATTCCCTCGAGATACCAACAGGTGTTGTGAGATACACACTAACATGTGACTACAACAACATTTTGTAAGCGTAAGCCATTAATCAGTCAGAGTCAAATCCAGAGGATAATTTCTTTTAAAATCATACTGTGTAAATGATGGAGACTGGAGAGAAAGAAACTGCACTCAGACTTTCTCAAAGAGCTATCTATCTAACAAGTGTTCTCCAAGAACATGTATTAAAATACACATTTATTATGACAAATAGCCTTGAAAAGACTTATAATTAAACATGCTAAGAACTAAACGTCTTAGCAGTTTACGCAAGGCCTTGGTGATAGTAGAATTAAGATTTAAGAAGCAAGCCTTTCAGTCAAGAGATTTAGAGCTAAGACCAAAGGCTCAATTTTCATTCTGAAGTCTGTGCTTCTGATTTAAAATCTTGCGTTGCACATTGCAGCACAAGATGCATTCCCGTACGAGTGATGCCCAGCTGAATTCCCAAAGATCTTTCCTCAGGATTTGATTTGACTGGCCATTTGGTACCACACAGTCATTTGATATTTCAGGAACAGGTCTATTGGGCATTCACTTTTACAGTTTTTTAAAGCCAATGTGAAACACAATGTGATTCAAGAACTGGGATAGTACAATTTCAGGTTCAGTTGCTCACCTGAAACAAAGAGAATATATATTTTTTTGGAGAGCCAGAGCCAGAGGACTGGAGCTAAACAGCGAGAACAGAACCCAAGTTACTATCATCATCTCCGCAACCAAATTACTTAGTGATCTGGTACAGTTTAACTAAACCCTATGCTTCTTCCCTATTTTTTTTTTTTAAAGCCTTTATCAATATTTGATCCGTATGTAGAAGGCAGGAGAGATACGCAAGTACTTTGCTGAAGAAACCTTAAAGGGAGCACTTGAATTTGGAAAGTAATAACACCCAGCAAGCGAACGTACTATTAAAATCAAAGCTCAGCCTTCATCCCATGGCGGAACTATATAATACTAGAGCAGTTAATTATTGTAAACCTTTACGTTTAGTAACTTAACAGCTAAGTTATTCCGCTGCTGAAACGGAAGGTCACGTTGCTTCACTGTTTTTTTCAGCTCAACCCTTTCACAG
>NW_008825494.1:1957509-1959413 GCF_000699105.1 Pygoscelis adeliae | reverse complement strand
CGTCGCCCTGCTCCCGGGGCCTCCCCGGTGCTGTCGCCTGTACTGAATTTACAGGGTAGCTGTGACCAGACCTCCGTTTCTGACCCGTGCCTCACAGTGAGCTCTTCGCCGAGTGCTTTTCTAAGGAGCTGGTGAAGTCCATGAGCTTGCTTTTGCTTGTTCCAGCTGGTAAATCCTGTTAAACGAGAACACAAAATACTATTTCTACACAAATAATTGCTGGAGTTGCCACTACTGTTACAGGATTACAAATGAGAGGATGAAAAGGGAAGTGGAGGTGGTCGCAAATAAGAAGATAGTTCCCTTACTAAGAGAACAGCGTGCCAATCTGTTTGCAGCCCCTTTTTGCACTGGCTAACTTGGCGGTTGCCAGCCTTCACAGGCACTCCTGCAAGGCTCTCTAGGTAGGCATGTCAGTGGGATTTTACATATAAGAGCCTCACCCCCATATAATTTCTGTCCTTGGTATTTTGTACATCAGCAAGTCATCTGTATTTTTACATCAGATTCCTACTTCCACTGTATTTTCCTTATGTGGCTATACTTCACTTGGGTTTATTCCTTTTACATTCTTCCTTTACTATGGCAGATGCGCCAAAGATTTGTGACAGATTGTTACCACAAATCCTGATTATGTTATCACATGTTATTACTGTGGAACTGAGGCTGTACTAGAGATGATACTGTCTACAGCTTTCAGTAGTTTGAAGAGAAGGCCTAAAAATGCAGACAAGATTAAAATAGGGTAAGTAAGTGAAGGAATGGACTTTCTTATTTCTGGGGGGTTGGAGAGATGACACAGAGATAAGAAAGGCTAGATGCCATGAGAGAGATCTAGTACAGATCAATACAGTGGTATTTTTGTAATATTCAGAGTAGTAGTATCTTCTGGCAAAAACAGTGGTGCCATTGTAAGTATATCAGAGGGCTTTGACTTAACTGCTGTAGACACTGAAGTGTATTTTCACAAGTCTTAAAATGAGATTATTCAAGAAAACCTGTAGAGTGTTGAAAGATTTTGAGGAAGTCTCCACTTTTCGAAGCAGAGTACTAGTCTCTCCTGCCCATTGTTGGTGAAGTTTAGAAAGTATGTTTTTAGAAAACCAAAGTGGACAAAATGGCATTATTTTAAACTGGAGTAAAGCATTCAACATAGCACAGAGGAAGCAGATGTCAAAGTATGGCTGAATCTGTAAATATTAGGGAAGCAGCTTTAAAGCAGGGGAAAAGAAAACGAAAACCCTTTGTTATGGGTAGCAGCAAGATTTTTGGCTGAGAACTGAAGGGCTGAGTTAAGAAGACTGATAGCAGAGCCACAGACATGGAACAAAGAGGACTTTTAAAACATTTTGAATGCCTTTGAAGCATTCCTTAGTGATGGTGTAGCCATCTGTTGATTGACATGTTGAAGACAGGTGGCAAGAAGGGGATCAGAGAGTGAGCTGACAGAGTTGTAGAGTTGGATATCATCTGCATAGAGATGATGCCCTTTGTTGAAACTGGCAATGAGGTCTCCCGAGGAACGGGAGAAATAAGAAAAAAGAAATGAAAAAATCCGTCTCTGAGAAATATACACAGTTGCAGTATTCTCTCATAGAATCAGAGGTCTCTTCCAACCTTAATGATTCTATAAGATCATCGAGTCCAACTGTCAACCCAACACCACCATGCCCACTAAACCATGTCCCTAAGCGCCTCATCTACACGTCTTCTAAATACTTCCTGGGATGGTGACTCCACCACTTCCCTGGGCAGCCTGTTCCAATGTTTAACCACTCCTTCAGTAAAGAAATTTTTCCTCACATCCAATCTAAACCTCCCCTGGCGCAACTTGAGGCCGTTCCCTCTCGTCCTATCACTTGTTACTTGGGAGAAGAGACCAACACCCACCTCGCTACAACCTC
>NW_008825494.1:1953850-1957054 GCF_000699105.1 Pygoscelis adeliae | reverse complement strand
CAGTTGGCCTCGGCCCATCGATCCAGCCTGTCCAGGTCCCTCTGCAGAGCCTTCCTACCCTCGAGCAGATCAACACTGCCGCCCAACGTGGTGTCGTCTGCAAACTTACTGAGGGTGCACTCGATCCCCTCGTCCAGATCATTGATAAAGATATTGAACAAGACCAGCCCCAAAACTGAGCCCTGGGGAACACTGCTCGTGACCGGCCGCCAATTGGATTGAACTCCGTTCACCACAACTCTCTGGGCCTGACCGTCCAGCCAGTTTTTTACCCAGCACAGAGTGCACCTGTCTAAGCCGTGAGCCGCCAGCTTCTCGAGGAGAATGCTGTGGGAGACGGTGTCAAAGGCCTTACTGAAGTCCAGGTAGACCACATCCACAGCCTTTCCCTCATCCAGTGGGCAGGTCACCTGGTCATAGAAGGAGATCGGGTTGGTCAAGCAGGACCTGCCTTTCATGAACCCGTGCTGGCTGGGCCTGATCTCCTGGTTGTCCTGCTCATGCCTTGTGAGCACCCTCAAGATGAAATGCGCCTCGTGCATGCTGGTGTATATTCAAAGCACTCCTAACTCTGACTTTATTAGAGTTTGTCATGATTAACAGTGGTATGAGTGAGGAATCAATTCCACGTGTCTTCGGTTAAACAAAGTGCTTTGGGCATCATCACCAGGTTGTACTGATACTTGCAATTTACAGGGATACTTTGAACATGCCTCTGGATCGATCAGGTCTCCTCAGCAGTGTATGTACTGAGGGGTGTGTGTTTGTAGAGATACATGAGCCCAAACTTGGCCAAAAGTGGAAAAATACCTAAATTGAACCTCTTTGTTCAGATCTTCCACCAATAATTGAAACTTGAAATTCCTTTTTAACCGCTATTTCCATCTTCTTGCTGGCATGGTAAGTACAGAAGCCGTACCTTTTCTATGTTGCTTTCAATGAATGGAAAACAGAAATCTGTTCTAGTGTGTTACAATTTATGTGAAATGTGTCTATCTGGTTTAAGGATGGGATCCTTTAGAAGTCCATCGAATAATTATTAAATAGAAAAGTACCCTGTGTGCAATATCCAGCTGATACAGAATCATAGAATCACAGAATAGTTTGGGTTGGAAGGGACCTCTAAAGGTCATCTAGTCCAACCCCCGCCCCTGCCGTGGACAGGGACATCTTCAACTAGATCAGGTTGCTCAGAGCGCCGTCATAATCTGAAAGTTAAAGCAATGGGGTCACACTTAGCATTGTTGCAAAAGATGCAGACTACGCTTCAGATAAGGCAGGGGTTTGTTTAACAAGTGCAAGAGAGTGGTGTATTGGTATAACTCATACCAATTAAATAGTAAGAGTGCTTGGGCCTAACTACACAGTGCAGTGGAATTAGTACACCCACGCTAGTATGTCCACGTAGCGCAGGTAGTGTGTGGAGGTACTAACCCCAGTGCAGAAACTGAAGAGCCACACTACCTTCCAGTTCTTGTTGCTCCGTTGCATACAGCTCATTTCTGACCTTGTTCTACCAGTCTTGACACACAAGGTGATATTAGCAGTATTGCCAATATACACTAATGGCTAAATATCAAAGTCCTCCTTTGCCTTTATTTGTCACTGTTACAGTGACACAGAGCAGCGGTGTTCATTGGGAATATTCCCGTTCCCAATCAGCATTTCGCAACAGGGGCTGGGCTTCTTCCCTGATAACCTTGGGTATGTACCACTTAGACATCTGGGTATGAAAGAGTCATCTCTGCTCCCTCTGTACTTGGTGGGTGTAAAGCGGCGTTCCTAAGACCTAATTAATGTTATCCTGAGGTAGACATCTAACCTAGGTCAGATGTATCGTGACTTAAAAGGGCCTGTTCCTCTCCACTAATTAATGAGAATCTCAATTAGTATCTGAGGTATACACAAACACATTTTAGAAGTCTAAAGTTAGGTAGGATAAATGTGTTCACAGTATTATGTCTACCTGGTTGCACAGGGCTGTGTTAGCTGTAGTCTCATCCTGTCTCAAAAGTAGGGTCGTCGTCATTCCACAGCGTGTGAGGATGAGGTGGAACATGTGCTCGAGATCAAAATGCAGTTCACTGCAGGATCTTTATGAGTCCTTATTCTAGAGCTTTTCATATGCCTATCATATGGGGAAGAGAACTACAGTACCTCCTTAGGATGTTGCTTTAAGGAGAATATTGCATTTTGATCAGGCTTCTTAAAATGCTTTTGTTGACACATTTCACAAATTTCAAATTTAGGCATCTGAAGTTCGGTTCTAACCTATATATAAGCACTAAAATAACTGTGTCCTGATTTCCTAATGTGCTAACTTAGTTGGAAGCAAGTGTGCTGAATACCTCTGACAAGCCGGTCAATTTTAAGTTGCTGTAATTGAAAATTTTGGCTAGGAGGGCTCACTGAGGTTGCACTGCCAAGGTGATGTTCCTTGTAAACCTGCTTCAGGAGAAACTTCAGGAGAACGTTGCTTTCCACTTGGTGAAGGATAAAGTCTAGCATTCTGTCACTCAAACAAAAATTGCTAGTCCTGGTACTATTTTGGGAGCGAACGGAGAGGACTTTGGGTGCCTTATGCAGCCTCGCTTAAACTGAAGGCTGAGAAAATGGTAATAACTAGGAATCCCTTAAACTATGCACCCATACCAGCTAACCATACCTCTTCATCCTTTCTTGCAGCAGCTTACCAAAAATAGAGCTAGGATGGTGAACTACAGATCATATGGCCTTCACAAGTAGCATCATATGCAGACAAAAAAATGTCAGCAGTCCTGTCCTGGTGCACATGTTCGGCAGCGAGCAATGCTCTCAGAAGAACCTGATACTGAGACTCGAGGCTTGAATTTTCTGTCTCCTACCACTTTGAGGTGGAATACTGCAGTAATATAGGATGTGGTTAATAGCTTGCTGATGCACAACTCCTTAAGAGCAAGTCAGAGGTATAATTACAAATTGCTTTGTAACTTGCCAGTTTGTGTCATGAGTACAGGCATTTAAACATTCTGTACTTGCAGACACATTTTATTTCCTCCTTATCACACCGTGTAGTTAGACTAAGGCCTTGTCGCTGGCTATTTCTTTACACGAGCAGTTGCTTTAATGTGGGTATATTTACATTTCTGCAAGAAAAAAAGAGAGTATAAAATGTAGATACTGTAAGAGCAGGTGCACTACAAGCCAAAGAAGAAAATTGGTTCA
>NW_008825494.1:1933358-1953798 GCF_000699105.1 Pygoscelis adeliae | reverse complement strand
TTAGATTAATTCCTACTGCGTATCACTGCAGGGCTAGCAATGAACATTTCTTGTACATTTTACTGAATTACTATCGGTGTGATGTTTTTTTTCCACAGGGGCCTTAGATTGGGCAATGTTTACAGCAGTCCAGATGTGAAGGCTGGTTCCTCATTAAGTCACCCTGATCTTCTAATCCCAGGTTCACATACTTCTAGTGCTGTATTTTATCTGATGGTTTTATCTAGCATTGTATCCAGGTCACATGGAGTTTATGGAAAACTGCTTGAAATGCAGTCTCTAGGGTGGTGTTTAACAAGGTGTGCATGAGGATGTTTATGGGGTGTGAGAATGGGAGTCTATTCATTCTCCACGTTGAGTGTTACCGAGCCCAGTTCTCTTCCAACCTTGTCCCGGTGCAGCCATTAGAGGGGAGAGGAGACTCTGAGCTATTGTATTCAGCAGCCTGCAATGTCTGCCAGCTACTTGTCTGCTACCATACCATAAACCATGCCCGGGTGCTTGGCTCTTGCATCTCTACCAGCTGGCTAGGACCCAGTCTGAAGAACTGACATCTAAACTCGTTATTTTGGGATAGAATATACATTTCTCAGTGTTGCATCAGAGCAGACTTCATCAGATTATCAAGGGGGCAGTGTAAAACAGATAGTGCCTCTACTCGTTTTCTACTTTGACAATTCTAAGGAAATGTAAATCGTGTGATGGGCAAGTATATTTTTATCACTTGGCACCCAGAACTGTTTCTGAAATAACGTGTATATTTCTAAGGCATGGTCTTTGAATATCTGTGTACATACATATATACATTAAATGGAAACTGCAGTAAAATACAGGATTATGCTACCTACCAGTGCTCTAATTAGCTCACTGAACTAAAAATAATTAACATAGTTAATCGTTGGATTACAACACAATGAGAAGCACACACCTAATAAATCACTTTTTTTTTAGTATTATCTGTTAAGTGGCTGGCTGCTTGAGTAGTATTTTACAGCTTTGGTTAAATTCACCTTGTGCTCTTCAAAGTCAGTAGCAAAATTTCCAGTTTTCATAATGCTATGGGATCAGACACCTATGCTCAGGGGATTTTAATTCACCACTGCATTACTCCAGTTCCAAGATCTGATCTGTGATTTGACCACTATTTTCATTCAGCAAAACTAAAAGTTTAACTATTTCTAAATTTATGAGCTAATTAGTACACTAATACAAACCACATTTATCATTTCCCTGGGTTTGCTTAATCCTGCTTCATTACAAAAGTCGGTTCAGATGTCCATAAAAGCTTACAGGAAAAAAAAAGAAAAGTATTTGTTTTCATTTTCATTAGGGAAAAGTGAAAATTCCAAAAGATTCTGGGCAGACAGAGCCACATTCTTTTGCTCTCATTAAAATCCTTTTAGTTACAGTAGTTAGAGGAAGAAAACACTGTGCAGCTCTAGGCATATGTCTGCAAGGTTGCCAACACCAATAATTTTATCACAAGTTTAATAAGATCTAGTGTTTTTCTTATAAAGCTCCAGCTCCAGAGTCCCATGATTATGAAATAATATTATCTTCCATTAAATGTGTATGTTAAAAGGAGCCCTTGTGGTTGCAAAGAAAGTCTTGGAAATATAAAATTAATGGCTCAAAAATTCTAATTAAAAAAGTATGAGCCTGAGATTAATTCCTTTAAAATCAAGAGTTTAGAAGCAATCTCAGATTTTGAGAAGTGTTTATTAATCTAAATATTGTGTCAGTAGCGGCACTAATTCCAGCTGTATTGCTCTTCAAGTATTTCTGTATAGGATCTGGTGCTACATTCTTGATATTCTTTTCCTACTCCAGAAGCTTAGTTTAAGACACAAAAAACCTACACGTTTTTGTGATTTAAATGCATCAGAGCGCTGAGACTTAGGGTTAAGAGTTGGTTACATACTTCAGATATTGGAGCCAGACAGCAATTCGGTCTAATAATGTGCATGTCTACTATTTCCTGAAAATTTGCTGGTACATGACCCCTTATATGCATAGATGTGACCCTACAACAAACTCTCTTATGTGGTGCCAAAAAATGGCATTAGCTTCAGCTGCTTTATTAAATTGCTACCCAAGCTGGCTTACATTCACAGCGAACAAGACACAGCGTATCGGCAACTAACGCGTGGCGTGCCAGCTAACATGGGAGCCTCTGCTCCCCTCCACGTTCGCTGGAGTTAGCGTAGGGAGGAAGAACAAAAGCCCTTTGAGTGCTGGGCCAGAGTATTTTGCGCACTGTCACAACCTTGTTTGTCCTCTCTGAAGAAGGCACTTGAGGCGCACTACCAAATGGCTACCTTAAGCCAAGTTACTCCTTTTAAGAGCCCCCACCTCCCCAAGTCGTCAGTGAGACAGCGTATCCAGCAGACAAGTAGTCTGGCTTTTAAGAAGCACTTACCAAATAGACTGCAGCTGTGATGGACTATACTGTTCCCAGCTACATATTCTGTCCCGGAGACAAGGTTAGAGAAATAGTCCCTGTAATTAATGTTTAGCTTTTAATATTATCAGCTGAAAAGAGAAGTGAATGTGACAGCAGTCAGCAACTGCCAAGATATAGAGCCAATATTCGAACTCATAAAAGATCTGGGTCATTAGAAGAATACTGGACTGTTATGGAAATGAGAAAAGTGCAAGCCGAAAGAAGACAAGGCTTGCATAATGTCCCACATGGTCCTGGGGAAAATAATTGAGGCTAAAGAATATAATTTGAATGTATGGGGAGCATTCATAGGGGCTAAATTTATCTGGGTGATGCAGACTTCTCTGGGCTTGAGCTGGGTTCCTGATCTGAACCACCCTCCAGAAGAGCCTGTCAGTATCCCTTGGTTGTGAAAGTTTCCCCATGGGGCTTAGTGTCCACAAGCTAATACGGCCTTTGGGAATAGTCCCCATGGTAACATGAAACCAGGTTGTATTAGTATTTTAATGCTGGCGTTTTAAGCGCCTCCTCACGTAGCCTTACTGTCCTGACTCCGTACGTAGCCCTTCTACAAGGAAGGGTACTAGGAACTCTTCCGGAAGGATCAAGATCTGAATGCAACTTTTCAACAAAACGAAAGCATTTTTCTAATTTCCTTTTGTACTATGTTGTACAAATTTCTTTCACACGTGTCTTACGGTTTTTATTATTCCCACAGAGGTGTTCACAAAAGAAGTTCCAAATAAATGTCGGCAGAAGTAAGTGCATGCAGCAAATGTCCTTAGTGTTCCAGACCTTGAAATGCAGCTAATAGGTTAGTCAGAAGTATGTGCTTATTTCCCATTCTATTCAGGACAGAGTGCAAGCTTCTACTTGAATTACTTCAAAATCACATGCTTAAATCATGTTCTGTGACATCTTAAGTTCATTTTTTGTGTTTCTGATTATGTAAAACACCCCACACTTTGTTCCTTTGTGTATCTATTTGGTATCTGTTCGCTTTAACCTATAAAAGAATGCTTTTTAATGGCTTTTATTCCTGCTTGGCCCGCAAGGGAAAGGGAAAGGGATCTGGGAACAGTAATTGGGCTCCATTGTCTTATTCATCAGTGTACCTGTTAGTGGCTTCCATTGCATAACTGCCCTCACACCAATACAGCGATGCCAGGTAATGTTTGGTTCCTAAATTGCTCTTGAAGGGCTAGGCTGGAAAAATGCAATCTTTTTTTTTATCTGAGGCTTGACTGAAATGAATATATTTGTGTGCCTCTCTAGGTTCAGCTCTTCTCCCATGACTCCGCTGGTGGATCACAAGTTACTGTTCTTGCTAGCATTCACCATTTCCTGCCAATGTTTCTTAATTTGGAAGAGTTAGTTCAATATTAAGAGCTTCTGCTTGTAACCCTTTCTAATGTAGCCATTATCCTTGATAGTCTGAGCACTTATCCTGTTCCTGAGAGTGCTTCTGTGCATGCTTCTTCTGCATGCCTCACACCCGTCTTTACCCTGTGGCTGTGAAACTGCACGAGCTGTTAAGGTAAACTCCATCGACAGGTTACTTACAGAAAATAAATGCCCGGTGAGCATGCCCAGCATCATGCAGAGCTCTCTGTTTCCACGTGGGAAGCCTGAGTCTGACCACTGTCCCTGGGAGCGGCTTGTGATGTGGAGGAAGGAAAAATGTTCTCCCCCGGTTGTGAAGGCCACCTCACCTCTGCCAGGTATGGGGGAGTTACTCTGAAGGGGAGTTCCCCTCATCAGCCTGGCCTGGGTAACGGCTGTGCACCAGGTGCGTTTGTGTCAGGTGAGAGCATAAACATGGAGGAGGCTTCCCCTTTTGCACAAGTTACAGTACAGTCAGTAAAGGCAGCCTAGGACTACGTTTTTAACACAGTGCCTCAACATTTAGGTTGCTGCATTGCAATTTTAATTAAATGCTAGTGGTACAGTTAAGCAATCCTTGTGGCTTAAATACTCCAAATAAATAGAAAAGAAATAACTTTAATACAGCATTTAAAAACCAAACAGGGTAATTCCATGCATCTCTAGAAGTAAAGAAAGGAACTGTTGATGGAGTTTTTAAACCAAACCATATTTATGCAGCATCGTTATCCTCTTGTTTTCCTGGAGACACCTTGTCCAAGTCCAAATGTCCAAGCATGCTGCATCAGTAGGGTGGTGCCAAGCTGAAGTTGTTCAAATCAATAGTGGTTTTGAGGTTGAACTTCAAAAGCAGCAAGACAGTTTTCCAAAATGAATCCGGTAGTCCTTTGGAAATAATGAGATACCTGATAATGTTACTTGACAAAACTTTTGGGGATGGAAATGAAGCATTACAGTAGTTGAGTACCTCAAACGACCTGAAGTGATTAAAAAGGCTGTGTTTCATTCTCTAAAAGCATTTAAAAACATCTTAAAAGGCTTCAGTAAGCCAGCATTGAACATTGCAGGTACATACTGGGAACTGACCTGTTTTTCCCCCAGTTTTGTACTCGTTCATTTGAGCACTCTTGGGAAGATGCCCGCGTTTTCCCTCAGCGGTGGCTGCTTTTCACATGTTCTAACCTACATAAATTCTTAATGTTTTACTATACTTTTTGCAATGGAGATGTTATTGGTTAGGTAATAAGAAAAAGCCCCAATTCTACTGTGTAATGTGCATTTTTTGCACCATATGAGAATATTGAATAGACTTCATTTTTTTTTTCAATACAAGTCTGATTTCTACCATTTGATTACCTGAACCAAAAGCATTTCAATTTGCCATCCATCACCCTGACCAGTGTAAAATGCTGAATATTCAGATTAAATTGGAACTTTTTTCCTATGAATAAGGAATTTGATTCAATTCTATAATATACAGTGTCTCTGGGGAGAGACAATTGAGCTGAAGGTCGCTGAAGGCAAGTGAGAAAATTGTATTATCCAAATACAAAATTCTTTTTCTTATCATCAAAACCTGAAATACAGCCATGGGGAGTAAGGGGGTCAAGAGAGAATTCAATTAGAGATGAAAATGGAAAAGGTGCATTTTTCAACTTACCTTTCATTTTTCCAAACAAGTGGCAGCAGCGAGCTGTATAAGGACAATGAAATATTTGTCAAGCAGTTTAAACTTTTTTTTAAAATAGAAATGAGAAAACATTCTCAATCAGTTATAAAGAGATAGTAAAAGACCACATGAACATGGAGTGTCCAATTCTTCATAGCCTTAACCATTGCAGTTTTAGCTTGTTAATCAGTCGTGCAGGAGAGATAATGAATACTTAATTGCAACAATTTATATGGATAAAATTGTCTTGTTAAGAAAGAACAATTCTGAAATATTTATAATCAGTTTCCCCTCTAAGACAGTTTGCGATAAGAATTTCTGCAGATTTCCCTCCTTAACTCATAATGTTAAATGATAAATGTTCAAAAAATTGTAGAAGCATGGTGGTGTTATGCCATAAAAATGCTTGCTTTTCTCTTTATTTATTTTAGCATTCCTCTTTATTTATTTTAGTGTAGATACCAAGAACTTATAAAATAAGCCAGACCCTGTCCAATGTGGACACCTCTGAAACATTAACATTTACAGATACAGGCCGTGATTTAGCAAAGAGCTGCTGTGCTTACTCAGTTCTCAACTGCATGACTGGTGTCGCTGCTGCCAGTACACCTGTGTCTGCAGGATAGGTTTCCTCTTGTTAAAGGTGTTTTAGCTAATGCTGAGGCAAATTTTAGAGGAAAGGAGATTTCCAGTGAGATCCGAGAATGCTAATTTAGCAACTTCCTAAACTTGCTGCGCAAATTACCCAGTGATTTATGAAATTAGCTTGAGATAGCTCAGGGGTTCTTATTCTGTGTCTGTACTTGTCAGTTTTGTTTGCAGTCATTTCCTAAACATTTGTTCTTTCCAAGATGAAATGGCTGTGGTATTTACAGAAACCTTTCTGTATTTGGTAAGTGATCATTCTTAATAGTTCATCATTACATAACTGTTTATAGTCTGTCTAGTTAGAATAGACGGTACCATACATAACCAAACTTTCAAATATATTTTAATTCTAAGGAGCACTTCATTCATACTGCAAGAACCAGTTCTGAGTTTGGGTTGGATCCAATATCAGCTAAAATTTAGTGAAATTGCTCTCATATTCTGTGAAAGGTAATTTGAAAATGGTGTTACTCCTGAAGACAAATGCAGTCGTCTCTGTGATATAACCTGGAAAGCAAATCTTCAAACTTCACCCCAGTGTAATAACCTGAATCTGAACATTGCTTTTTTGGTGTATTTGTAATAGTGTATAATTATTAAAAGCATGTGTCATGGTTTAACCTGAGCCAACAACCAAGCACCACCCAGCTGCTCGCTCACTCCCCCCACAGTGGGAAGGGGGAGAGAATCGGAAGGGTAAAAGTGAGAAAACTCGTGGGTTGAGATAAAGACAGTTTAATAGGGAAAGCAAAAGCCGCGCACGCAAGCAAAGCAAAACAAGGAATTCATTCACTGCTTCCCATGGGCAGGCAGGTGTTCAGCCATCTCCAGGAAAGCAGGGCTCCATCACGTGTAACGGTGGCTTGGGAAGACAAACGCCATCACTCCGAACGTCCCCCCCTTCCTTCTTCTTCCCCCAGCTTTATATGCTGAGCATGACGTCATATGGTGTGGGATATCCCTGTGGTCAGTTGGGGTCAGCTGTCCTGGCTGTGTCCCCTCCCAACTTCTTGTGCACCCCCAGCCTCCTCGCTGGTGGGGTGGGGTGAGGAGCAGAAAAGGCCTTGACTCTGTGCAAGCGCTGCTCAGCAGTAACGAAAACATCCCTGTGGTATCATCAACACTGTTTCCAGCACAAATCCCAAACACAGCCCCATACGAGCTACTGTGAAGAAAATTAACTCTACCCCAGCCAAAACCAGCACAGCATGATATATTGACTATGAAGCTATTCTGCCTTTCAACAAAATCGTCTCTTTTTACAAAACTGAAATTAGCAAACAGAACCTTCATTCTCTATTGGTGCGTGTGCTGGATGTGCAGATGTGAAATTAGGCCTTTTGCTGCTTTGTGAGCACATGCACTTGGTATTGTTAGGAAGCAGAAACGATGCGGTACTCAGCGCATCTCTGAACATGTGACAGAGTTCATAGAGATGAATCATTTTCCCACAAATTCAGCGGTCCTTTAGAATGCATGGCCTGAACCTTGCCCAAAGTGGCCTTTTCTTGTTCCATGGGACAGAAATCCCAATTCTTGGATTTTTTTTGTAAAATAAAATTGTGTTTCAATTTTGTTGGCTTGTTTCATTTGAAGTATAATGGATTATGTTATAGACACTGAAATGAGCTGGAATGAAATTATTTCAATGGGAATTCATGTTCTATACATTTTTTTAAGATCTTACTATGCGCCTGTCTGTATTTTTAAGTGCCAGAACACCTCTGTGAGCCTAGTGCCTAATAGATTCACTAGCTTTCAGTGGAAGTGAAAGGGCTCTTCTGTTCCGATTGGATTGCAAGATTGGGGTCTTTGTAAAATAAAATTCCTACTAGATGGATCAGGAGTGTCTGCATGTTACTTATATAGAGATTTGAATAATTTTTTTTTTTGAAAAGTGACAAAGAGTTTTATATTTCAGATCTAATGAAATAAGACTTTAATTTTCTTTTCAACCTATCACAGGAACAAGAATTTCATCCACAGTTGCTGAATTTTTCAAAGTGAAGGAAAAAGGATGTTACATAGGTAAGATTATTCAGTCTGGTTCTATTTGAATCTACTGAACTTCCTTCTATTTGACAAAATGTAAAATTAATGTTTTTGGAATCTGGGGACTTCAATAACCTAAGAAAATTAAAAAATAAAGGGAGTTTTACTGATTTGAAATGAAATAGGTTGTTAGAAGAAAATCAGCCTCTGGTGAAGGGAAGGGAAGAAAAATGATAAAGAGAAATCACACTGACAGAAACCTCAAACATTATGGAAACAAGTAGGTCAAAGGAGTTGTTCAAAACAATATACCTTTGGAGTATATATTATCAAAAGCACCATTAATTCTTTAGGCAGAAAGACACCTGAGATCAAACAGATGCAAATTTATAGCTAACCATTAAACAACTACTTGGGTGATGGGAACAAAAGAAAATATATACAGTGCAGAAAATTAAACCAAGTGATTATTAGAATTAAAAGAAATTATCCCAAAATAATACAAAAATAAATGTAAAATAAAATAAATGCACTTGATATTTCAAAGCAAACCTAAGCCTCAGTGTTTGGGAATAAAGTTCTGTGGGGTAGACCTTCTGTAGGAATTTGATGATTAAATCCTAAGATCTGGGAAAGGGAATTAAAACCAATGTCAGCCACCTGGACCGTAGAGAGTAACTCCTTTTTTTTAACTAACTTTGATGGGCTGTGGACTGCTGGAGAATGCAGCAAAATAGAGGTTATACGGTAAAGCAACAGTCGGGCAGAGACAAGCATCAAGTAGAAGTACACATATGCTGTGAACGTGCCAAGATATAACAGAAAACCTTCGCTTCCCTTCAGAGGTATCACTTCAAGAACAGAGGGGCCAGAAGATCTAGGCGGCAAAGAAGAAAAAGGATGATTTGCACTGTGCATCTCTTGTAAGATGCTGGAGATCCTTGGCTCGGATGAACTCCATGGGAGTTGAGGCCGGGTACCACCTTGCGCTTGCGAGGCCAAACCAGTGACGTAGAAGGCCAGAGACAAACAGAGTTAAAGGGCATGCGCGCATTTGTTAGCTGAACGCAGGACGGTCAGGTGAAACAGTGCTTGAAAGTGCAGCCTGCTCTGTAGTAAAGTGAAGGAAAGATGTCATCTAGGTAAGAGACTGACCTACTTAATCAAATACTTTCAGGAAGACTTTTAAAATATCAAACCCCTTTCCCTCAAGAGTGTTAGGATTATGAGATCAAGCATTCAATAGTCAGGAGTTCCCAATGGGTAAGGCAGTAAGCTCAGCCCTATTGTATTTCACCGAGGGAAAAATATTACACAGATGGAGCAGGAAACAAGGTACTTTGTTAGAGCAACGTGGCCATGTGGAATTGCATGTCCCTGAGGTCCTGGGCTGGCGTCATTAGAGCCAAATTGCAGTAAGGCTTGTATGAAGGGGCAGTGCACTTTTTACCACTCTACATCATGGACCCAAGGGATGAGCCAGGCTCCTTGGAGCTATTGCAGCTCCCACCTTGTCCCTCCATAGCTGTGCCGCCCCTGGAGAAGTGAGGGAATGGAGGGAAAAAAGTATCAAAAAAAAGCCACTGTCCCTCATATGACCCCTGCTGGACTCACAGAAAGTAAGCGTCAAATGCTTAACAGGATGGGACTGCCCTTTCTAATGCTGTGCTTAAATTTGCTGCTGTTTTACCATGATATTTAGAAAAGTCCACGAAGCGTAGAAGAGAGATTTTTGGAGAGGGACACCTGGAGGGAACTCACTTGAGTAGGTGAAAATTGTTTATGGCTGTGCCAGCATGTGTCATACATATCTTTTTTTCCCCCTGAAGTTTTCACCTTTAGCAGCTTACAAATACTGTTGGTTTTGTGGGCCGCAGTATGCTGACCAAAGGATCCACTCCAGCTCCCATCGATATTGCTGGAAGAGTCATCTCTGACTTTAAGGGAGCATGGCCTTAGCCAGCAGTGTGCAGCTGTGTGCACCTCGGGTATAAGGGAATTTTCTACCCACACGTCAACAACACAATTTCTGAACAGCCAAATGTGCGAATGGTGTAGAGCATAACAGACTACTTGGTGTAAAAAGGGCCTGCCCAGGGGACTGTGATGTGAAACGTACTCTGGTAAGAGGAATACATCAGTTATCTCAGTATGTTTTGGATCAGAATCTCAGTGAGATGCTGAACACCTTGAGCTATCCATGACCTCAGCGAAACTTAATGTTGCCACCAGCAGGGTACTGCTTTAGTAGGACGAATAGAGATGCAGGTGTAGTAGAAGACAGTTTTATTCAGTAAAATGTAAGTGGAATAAAAGCAGGCAGAAACTGTCAAAACTGGGTAGCCATACTCCGTGGAATTGTTTCTTCCATTTAATAGAAATTTGCAGAGTGGCAACCCCCTCCCTCCGACAGTTTCCGTCTCCATTTTTATAACTCTACAATATGCGGGAAATATATTAACATGAATATGACTCTGTTCCTTTTATTTATAAGAATGAAACCCTTTTCTTTCAGCTGCAGGGCCGTTATTGCAACAGTAAACAAGAAAAGAGTGATCAATTTTAAACTGATAAACAGTGAAAATTTTCAGTGGGTAGAATAAGTTATGTTGAGGTTATTTGGTGAGAGCAGATTAGGAGAAAGCCAGCGCTTGTGTTTATTGAGCTTTTCTAATGAAAAGTAAACTCACAAAGCCTGGTTGATTAGCTTTTTTTATTAACAACGAATTGCATACTGTGGTATGCACATATGCATATTGACAGTTAAATCTGAACTTGTTCTCTCCCGTGCATGAATATGTACACCTGTACTACTTGCTTTACATACAGAAACAGCTTAAAAACCCAAAGAGTCTGGCTCTTGCCAGAGCTTTTCCTGTTTACTTTGTTGTCTGTTGGGTCACAGGCTTATTAAAATACAGCTATCATTTGGTAAAATTCTCAAGCAAGATTTGTCCAAGAGGTTGCTTTGCATAAGTGCAGAGTGCAATGATTAGCTTGCAATCAGGAAGAAAGAAATACATGTAAAAAGATAAATCCAATCATATAATTGGGTTACGTGAGTGTGTTACAGAATAGTCTTTCTTAGAAAAGATATCAGATTGGTAGGTATAGAATTTCCACACTTAATTATTTCTTTTGGTACCCGGGTCTTACAAAGAGAGAAGAAACATCCCTTTCCTTCTTCTCTGCTTCACAAGTAAGAACCAAAGCAGAACCCTTTCTAGGCCTTTTATTTACCATAATCTGATTGCCAAAGACAGAATTCAGCTGAGAATAATACATTTGCATGATGATGGACTTGCCAGCCTTGCCTGATGGGAAGGGAGATTCTGGCTGAAGAAAGTGAAAGGGAAATATTAAGCACCAGGTGACAACTCCCGAGTTGTGAACTCCGGATGATGTTGTATGGGGTAAGACTTTTAAAGCATCCTCTCAGGACAGAAGAAGTATAGCCAGTGTGAGAAAAACGAGAAAGCCTAAACTAAGTAGACCAAACCCATACTGGTGGGTCCACAGTCAAGTACAAAGGCTTGCTGTGGACAAGGTACTGCTAGACGTACAAAGGAGAAGCCTATTAAGCTTTGGGAAACTCTTTCTTATATTCTCTAATGACCATGCTGCTGCCAGCTGGAGAAAGAACATGAGAATTATATTGCTAGAGATGTGTGCAGGGATTCCTCAGTGGTAACTCTGCGCAGTTCCTCAACTAAAGCCTCCCTTCCTACCGTCCCCAAAGGCTGAAACACAGTTAGTTGAATGGGCTTTTATATGAACAGGGCATAAAACACCCATGGCTGGTATTCTACTGATATCATTTTAAGTGTTTTGCTTAAAAATACATAACTGTGAATATTGAACTCCTTAGACAACTCCTCTGAGGATGAATAAGGAAGCTTCAAATTCATCTGTTCTAAATAACTTAAGATGTAAAGGATCTGTGGATGTTACCAGGGTACTCGTTCCTTTTCGTGCTGTAGAAACAAGATGGGCTACTTCTAGCCCTATTAAAGGAGTGAAGCACTAGTCCTTGTCTAGAGCCTCCGAAGGTCTCCCAGATGAATTTTATTTTGGAAGAGAATAAGAAAACTCTTTTCCATTTCCCATGAGTCTTCACTTCTTAACACAGGTGGAAACTTGTATTAACCTCACTTACAACCTTGACCTCAGTTGCAAGACAACTTTTCAAAATGTTTCTCTAAGTAAAGGAAAATATGAAGAATCTCCCGTTACTGCTGCAGCTAAAGGATCCTTTTTGTTTCCTTACATTGTAGGAGCTGGTGTAACTGGCACATGCCTAATCCTGTCTTTTAGGAAATGGGAACAATGTGAACCTGCAAAAGGAAAAGGATTTTTGTGCTCCTCTTTGGCACTTGCACATGCCGGAGGCTGTGCACATACTGTATCTCCCATACTGCCACTGCAGCGACTCTAGGTCATATTTGTAGTGATATGTTACGTCGTCAGCACTACAAAATTCCTAAACATCTATTGGGAATATTAGACCTGCTGTTTCTGAAGTGAAGCTAATAAATTGCATCACGAACTATCAGGAGAAGACATGCAAGTGTATTTGTAGCTGTAAATTAAGCAAAATATGTTTATATCCATGTCATCTATTCATTGAAGGAGGAATCACCTCTCTCCTTCTTATCAAAACCAATGCATCAGATAGCTATCTCTCTCTCTCAAATGATAATGACAGGATATAAATACTCTCCTATCATATAAAAAGACATGTGCCTCTGTCTCCTTGTAATGTTTCATCAGCTTTGTCATTCACTTAAAATGTGTAGTAATTTCCAAATCACAAGAGAATTTTTGTGTTATTTGGGATGGGCTAGGCAGAGTTAAAATTAGCAACTCCAATCTATTGCTTTAATTATTTTCTCTTCTAACAGAAACTTCAGCCTTCCAGCTACTTGTGAGGCAGTAACATGCGTGTATTCTCGTGACTGACTGACCGTGCCTCTGGTTTTTGTTGCTGTTTTCGAGGTAGTTGAAGAAGCAATACCTTTATGGCAAATCAGGTAAATGATATGTCGGAGGAACATAAAGCTGTATTATACAAGCATTCATAAAAGGCGTAGATCTATGTCTCTTACAGCAGAATATTCCTTACTCTGAATATCTACATAAAACCCACGATTGTGCAGAGGAAAGATTTTTGAATGCTACAAACAGAGGTCTGCACTATTTTTTTCTCCTGAAGTGCTGCTGTCTCAGTGGTCTACTGAAACAGCGTTTTCCTTTCATTTTGCACTATTTCGCAGTATAACTATAAAAGGGAGTGTAACAATGTTCTTGCATCATAACTGCTTCCCATAATGTAATGCATATAAAGTGTAGTCTATAAAAATACCATGAAACAAGAAGTCTAGATTTCAGCAAAAATAGAATCGGTATTTATGTGGAAGGATTGTTGTCATTCTGTGTCCTTTTTTGTTGCTGGTGGCAGCTCAGAAGTTGACTATATTAATTCTCCCTGGTGTGCAGTGCTGACGAGTCTGCCTGATCCTGTACCCTTACAGTAAGCACAGATTTAGGCAGCCAGAGCTGAAAAAGCAAACCAGTGTTTTATTTAACATGTCTTTAAAATGACATTTCTGTTGTCTGTGTGTTAGTGGCTATGAAGCAGTGATCTTGATGTTTTTAATTAGTTTCACATAAACAACCCTGATAAACAGAAATAAATGCAGTTTATGGAATAGGTCAGTAAACAGCGTCTACGTCAGGCAGTTGCTGTTAGGAGTAGGAGGTGTTCTTGGTCAGTGGTTCATGGTATAAGCTGGTTTCGTTTACACAGATGTTTGTGGTAGGAGTAGAAGTGTGTTCGTACTTCTAAATGCCAAAAACTGCTGCTTGTGAAATACTGTTTTGTGAAACTCAAGTAATGTATCTTCTTTGATTTTTGCCTTCTCAGTCCATCTGTTTTAGCATGTAAGAAGGTAGTAGAGTCGTGTCCCCCCCGCTTCTAACTGCATTGTGCTATAAGACAGAATAAAATACTGTAAATGCGACCGTAAATAGTTTCTCAGCATTTTTGTTGGCTTCTTCCAGGGCTGGGAGAAAGAACTGACACTCACTGGGAAACTAGCAGTCTTCCATTTTCCGTGTGGCAAAACTCTCATTGTCACAGTGGTTTTAGTTGTTGAATCATATATATCTGTCTCACAAACCAGGGAGCAAGTTTCATCATTCCTAGACCTTGTACAAGTTAGTGTAATATTTAGCAAAGGTGATTTTGTATTTGTAGGAGCAGAAAACTTTTTCTCGACCGCTTGATCTAAGTAAAACAAAGAGGTGCATTATAGCCTCTCAGTGCTATGCAGTCTTAGCATGAGGCCCTGGAAGGTAGGTAAGAGGGCAAAGGGGAAAAGAGCCAGTCAAAGATATATGATAAATTAATAAACCACATGTCCGTGTCTCCAGAAGTTATTACGAGGCTAACACCCCCGCCCATGTAATGCTATTAGTATCTATTGATTCTTGTGACAGTGAGAGTGACAGAGGAATAGTGCACTGAAAACGAAGACAGCCAGAAAATAACACGTTTAAAATGGGCTGATAGAGGGAGGAGGAAAATTCAAGCGCCAAAGTCTATATCCTTAAATGCAGCAGAAATTGACTCTCTTTCCTTTCACACACATACATTGTACATAGCAAATATTGTATCAAGCCTCCTTTTTCCCTCGTTTGAACCCCAAATGAGGGTTCTCACTGGTAGACTGAATGCTTTGCTGAAGGTAGGAGACAGAGAAGCTGTAACACTGGCCCGCTGTGATGCAAGAAAACAGCTCTGTCGGTATCTTGGTTTCCTGTGGGCTGCATTCACTGAATCATTCCATGAATCAATACAGGCTGGGGGATGAAGGGATTGAGAGCAGCCCTGCCGAGAAGGACTGGGGGGTACTGGTGGATGAAAAGCTGGACATGAGCCAGCAATGTGCGCTCACAGCCCAGAAGGCCAATCGTACCCTGGGCTGCATCCAAAGAAGCGTGGCCAGCAGGTCGAGGGAGGTGATTCTGCCCCTCTCCTCTGCTCTGGTGAGACCCCACCTGGAGTACTGTGTCCAGCTCTGGAGCCCTCAGTGTAAGAAAGACACGGACCTGTTGGAGCGGGACCAGAGGAGGGCCACGAAGATGATCAGGGGGATGGAACAGCTCTGCTGTGAAGAAAGGCTGAGAGAGTTGGCGTTGTTCAGCCTAGAGAAGAGAAGGCTCTGGGGAGACCTTACTGCAGCCTATCAGTACTGAAACGGGGCTTATAAAAAAGATGGTGGCAAACTCTTTAGCAGGGCCTGTTGCGACAGGACAAGGGGGAATGGCTTTAAACTAAAGGGGGGGAGATTGAGACTAGATATAAGGAAGAAATTTTTTACGCTGAGGGTGGTGAGACACTGGAAGAGGTTGCCCAGGGAGGTGGTGGATGCCCCATCCCTGGAAACATTCCAGGTGAGGTTGGACGGGGCTCTGAGCAACCTGATCTTGTTGAAGATGTCCCTGCCCACGGCAGGGGGGTTGGGCTAGATGACCTTTAGAGGTCCCTTCCGACCCAAACTATTCTGTGATTCTATGATTCTAAGAAGGGGGTGGGATACATGTGATCGGTGTTTGAAATGCAAACATGGCACAACAGTGCGTTGGATTCTACGACACCCACCTGGGACTGAAAGGTTTGGGAAGCATGGCTGGCACGTCTGTCGCGTCGTGTGCTCCTGAGAACCTGGCTCAGGACTTCTCACACACTGAAGCGGTCCATGAGGTGCCCTCTCCCTGGAATCGTCCCCATCAAAAGTCTGTTTTTGTGTGTCCAAAGGAGGGTGGGGAGTTTCTCATTGCATTATTTTCACGTGATCCCCACGTGGTCGTCTGATCTAAAGCAGCAGGTGTAAAACAGGGCTCGGAGGCTGGCCCAGCTCTAATGGCTGACAAGTTGGGAAATGCAGAGTGACTCCGGGCTTAGGGCAATCCAGTGCAACAGCAATGTAGGAAAGGGGACAGCATATTGAATAAATTAAAGTAACTTCTGTTTGTAACTTTAGCACTTGTGCACAAGAAGGAGAAGCGAGTATTTTGCCGCGTGCCGAAGAACTGGAAAGGAATTTGTTGTAGAGATACCGCAGTTACTACTGTACGCAGAGCTGGAGCTGTATGGGCTGGCAGGAGCTTGGCTGCAGGTAGCTGACAGCCAGAAGGGGACTGTCTATGTTACCCACCTGTCAGTTTTTCCATTGGTTTTTGCCAACACGCCACTTTCAGCAATATTGCCAGCCTATAAAGAGAACACCATTCCAGAGCTGGTAGGCAGTGGTTCAGCAAAAATAGTTCCCAGTTAGTCCCAAAATGCAGCAGTCCCAGAACTGGAACATGCCTGTGGATGAATTGCAGCTGATTTCTCTATCCTTGACGTCACTTACTGTCCTTGTTTGCTTTTGCTTATTACCCCCTGGCAATGTCAGACCATAGTCCTCTTGTTCGTCGAGCTTCTACATTTTCTATCCTATTTACCTGCTGCTTCTCATACGAGCGGTGATGTGTTTGGCTTGGGTCTCCAAGGGCTGTGGCTAACGGTGCTTGTGCGTCAGTCCGTCAGTCTTCCTCATTTGCTGAAACCACACTTCTCACAATTCTGTTTCTCCTCGTAGAAATGTGCATATATGTCATAGATAGTTGAGTACAATTAACCCTGGGTCATATATGGGGCATCATTTCTCTGGTTCCCTTTTCTTAGAAATATCTTCAGCAGGGATTATTTGATGCTTTTGTTTTTATATATTTTTCCTCTCAGTCTCATACCCCCACGTTCCTCTTTCAAACACTCATTTAAACTTCAAAAAAATGGAATAACGTGCAAGAGATGATCAGATAACATACATTTCTGTGGTGCAGCTGTGCATACCTGGTAGTGTTGATATTCAATTGCAGTTAATAGATTTGCTGTTGGAAACTGCAGCCAGGGGATACTTCAGTGAAAGGAATTCTCTTGCAACAGCTGCAAACCAAAAAAAAAGTCCCAATAATAAATAATTGGGGTGACCTTGAGAAGTATTCTCACATGTTAGTTAAATGTTTATCTTTTTTTCCCCACTTAGACTGCCATGCAGCAGAGGAATAAAAACATAGATTATAAAACATTCCACAGAGGACAACATGTACAAGCAGTTTAGTTATGTTTTCCTACAGTCCTTCTTTCTGCTGCACTTCTGTGAGCGTAGTTTGGTCTCAAGCAGAGAAAAAGTGATTTCACCAGCTCCCGTGGGCCAAATTCCAGCCTCAGGCCAACTTGTGCATCTTTGCTGGAGCTCATGTGGTCTGAATCAAGGATGGCAGAAGAAGCAGCTTCCTCTTTCTGTTTCTGAGCAAAAGATGAATGAGTGTGGTACCAGGTGGAAGGCAGCGGTGAGTCTAATGGAATTAGTTTACGGGGAAACCTCCACCCAAATGAATTTTATTTGTCTCCCAGCTACAAACGAAGTTCATTTGTTTTGGACTTCCTGGCAGATTCAAATGTGTCAAAACATTAGGGTCATGAAGGTGGTCGCTTTGCATTGACAACAGTGTCTTTAGTGGCACGCTGGTTTAAATCAGCGGATTTCAAACAGATTTTGTGTTGAAGTTTGGGACAGAGTTGAACCCAGTTTTCATGAGGAGAGTTGTGTTGTGTGAACAAATTTATATGGCTGGTCAGTAGCTGGAAGCAAAGCCATTAATGTTTGAACATCTTTGGATGTTATCTGGGAAACTGAAAAAGCAATTAAGTGTTTGGAGAGACATTTAAGGGAAGAAAATAAAATCAAATACAAAATAAAGGCTTTGGGAATTCAGTGAGATGAGGGAAGAAGACTGGAGAGGTATTTGAGGAGGTAGGTGTAGTAGAATGGGAAAATACTGTTTAGAGAATAGGAGTATTAAACTGAATAAAGTTGAAATCAGTCAGAGAACCCCAAACCCTTCATCTTTAAAGCAATTTCTTTACCTAGGTCATAGGGTGCAAGTGCTAGGCCTTTTTCCCGTGTTACCAAGAAATGCATTCATTTAAATTCGGCTGAGATAAAGATGTGCTAATTAAATGAAGGCCTTGAGTCAACTGAACAGTGTGAGGCTTGGTCTTAACAGCTCTTGTCATTTTTTTTCGGATGAGAATCTTACGTTCACTTGCAAAGGCCAGCTGCCAGAATGATGGTGCTTCTTAGGGAAAACATTAGGACTTTTAAATAGGCTATCTATGAAAATGATAACATAATTTATAAGGACAAGAAGTACAGCTGGATATACTGCTGGTGTTTGCACATCAAATGCAAACTGGACATTGGTATCACATAAAATTTCTAGCCTATATTGATTAACTGCAAGATGAAAGAGAAACGCAAGACGGGCAGTTGAGTTGGATACACCTATTTGTAAGTGGTGTTTGTGTAATGGCTAGTGGCAAGAAATTAATATAACTTTATCTTGCTTATTTGTGGCTGAATGTGTGTGTAGCTAGAGTTTGTTTCATAGATTAATACTGTTAAAAGCTCTGGTATTTTACCTGTGCACTTTCGGTTTCAATAAGGTGCAAAAGCTAGAGCTCTAAGGGCAACTTAAAATGCATTTTTCTGTGGGGATACTAACTATCCAGATTTGAGATGTATCTCATTTCTAAGAATACGTATGTTCTATGTGCTTTAACTACACTGTTCATGGAAATTTGCATTATTTATAGCATAGAATTAGTACCTGAAGTCTTGAACACCTTCCTCACATTTCTCAGTTTGGAAGCATTTCATTTAAGGAGAGCTTCTCTTAAAACGTAATGCGACCGATGAACTCGTAGCAACTTTACTTAGTCTCCATAATGTATATAAATGTTTTTACACATAGGGTTTTTTTTTATGTTGGAACGTTATGATACATTACAGTCAGCTATCTAGGGCAAATCATATTAGTTATTTGTATTTAATAGGTTTAAAAAGAGTTTGAGTGTTTGGTGCTTACATTTTTCCCCAGGTAACAAGCAGAATGGCTATGCAGATACCTGATGGGTCTATTGGTTGTCATGGCACTTGGTGCAAAGGAGCGGAGCTATCCCAGCCCCATGCTGGGGGAATTAAAAATGAAAACGAGAAAGGTTAGGTAACATAATTTTGATTTTTCTTATGACTTCTACTTCCTCTGAGAAAAACAAATGCAATATTTTTAATGAGGAAAAAATCTCTCTCGGATACTCTTGGTATTTAGAGATGTCAGCGTTTTGTGTGACGGCTTATTTCTAGCTTGACTGCGTTTCTGTTGTTTATAAACGATCAAGCCATTTCTTCTTTGTTTATAAACCATCATTAGAGGTTTGTAATGGAAGGAGGTGATGGTCCAGGTGATATGTGCATACTGCCTACAGTGATACTCCTTACAAACTAGCCAAATTGAACTCGGATATGTAAATAAGATTACTTCAATACGCTATGGTGTATTACTCTCTGTCTGCCTGACCCCGTTCTGTGGCTTCCCTCACCCCAGCACGACCGTCCAAAGCATCTCCAGGAGCTGCTCCTCCCCTGCAGCTGCTGCTGCATGGCACACGCAGTACGTGGGGGGCTCCAGCCCCCCTGACCTGCCTCCGCTTGGCCACGGGTGCAGCTCAAACCAGCCACCGCACTCTGCACACTGTTATTTTCCCACCCCTTATTTATAAAATGCAGTTAAGGAACCTCAGCCGATATTCACTAATTTTTAGTGATCTCTCAAGAGGCACTCACAGGGTATTGTTAAGGAAAGGACAGTGGTGGGCTTATATCACCAGCGGTCTGTGGTGGGGGAATGTGGAGACCTGGCTATTTGCAGATCACACACCCTGTAGAAGCTGTTGTCGCCATAGAAGCCTTTTTTAAATTTTTTTAATTTGGGACCAGTTGCCAAAGAATAAGTACAACCTAAGCATAGGTGCCATGCTGGAAGCCTCCCAGCTGGCAATCAGATGCCAATCCAGAAGGACCTCCGTCTTCCATAAGTTATCTGTTGTGTCGTGCTGGCCCTGGACTCATTTTTTGGATACCTGCTGTCCAAAACAGCAGTTCTCACATACGTGTAGGAACTGGATTGCTGTCTTGACATCAGTTCATAGAACAAATAGAGAAGAAATGGGCTAGTCCAGGACTGATCTAACTTTTTGACATCTTCATATGGCTGAAAGCCACCTGCACCTTTCCCCCTCTGTGCCCACCACCTCTTCCCCGGAGGGTACTCCTGCTGGTACTTGTCTCCTGGCACACCTGACTGCTGCCTATCTACACACCTACCTCTCAGGACTCCCCAGACCATACCTC